>NC_083353.1:38916160-38923660 GCF_030254825.1 Meriones unguiculatus | reverse complement strand
ACAGGAACTAGTTTCCAACAAAAGAACAGGAAAGCAAAGCACTTTGTAAACGGAAGCACATGTGTGTCGCTCGCTCAATTAAGAATACAGGAAAACTGAAAAGTGTTATCTCGCACTGTACGGCAAAGAAACAAGTTTCTATCCAAAGAAGAGAAAAGCAAAGCACAACTTTGTAAACTAATTCACATACGTGTCACCCGTTCAATTATTATAACAGGAAAACTGAAAAGTGATATAATCCTAACCCTAACCGTAACCGTAACTGTAACCCTAACCCTAACCATAACCCTAACCCTACCCTAACCCTAACCCTAACCCTAACCCTAACCCTAACCCTAATCCTATCCTAACCCTAACCCTACCCTAACCCTAACCCTAACCCTAACCCGACCCTAACCCTAACCCTAACCCTAATCCTATCCTAACCCTAACCCTACCCTAACCCTAACCCTAACCCTAACCGTAACCCTAACCCTAACCCTAACCCGACCCTAACCCTAACTTTTTCCTAACAGGAACAAGTTTCCAACAAATGAACATAAACGCAAAACACTACTTTGTGAACTAAATCAAATGTGTGTTGCTCGCTTAATTAGGAATATAGGAAAATTGAAAAGTGATATATCGCATTGTACATCACAAGAATAAGTTTACAACGAATGAACTGTAAAGGAAAGCACTAATTTTAAACGGAATCACATGTGTGTCACTCGCTCAATTAGGAATAGGGGAAAACTGAAAAGTGATATATCGAACTGTACAGCACAGGAACAAGTTTCCAACAAAAGAACAGGAAAGCAAAGCACTACTTTGTAAACGGAAGCACATGTGTGTCGCTCGCTCAATTAGGAATACAGGAAAACTGAAAAGTGTTATCTCGCACTGTACGGCACAGAAAAAAAGAAGAGAAAAGCAAAGCACAACTTTGTAAACTAATTCACATACGTGTCACCCATTCAATTATTATAACAGGAAAACTGAAAAGTGATATAATCCTAACACTAACCGTAACCGTAAACGTAACTCTAACCCAAACCATAAAGCTAACCCTAATGCTAACCGTAACGCTAACCCTAACCCTAGCCCATAACCGTAACCCTACCGCTAACCCTAACCATAACCCTACCCTAACCCTAACCCTAACCCTAACCCTAACCCTAACGCTAACCCTAACCCTAACCCTACCCTAACCCTAACCCTAACCCTAACCCTAAACCTAACTCTAACCCTAACCCTAACCCCAACCCTAACCCTACCCTAACCCTAACCGTAACCCTAACCATAACCCTAACCCTAACCCTACCCACACCCTAACCCTAACCCTAACCCTAACCCTATCCCTAACCCTAACCCTAACTTTTTCCTAACAGGAACAAGTCTCCTACAAAAGAACATAAACACAAAACACTACTTTCTAAACTAAATCACATGTGTGTCGCTCACTTAATGAGGAATATAGGAAAATTGAAAAGTGATATTTCGCATTGTACATCACAGGAACAAGTTTACAAGGAAAGAACAGAAACGGAAAGCACTAATTTTAAACGGAATCACATGTGTGTCACTCGCTCAATTAGGAACACAGGAAAACTAAAAAGTGTTATATCGAACTGTACAGGAGAGGAACAAGTTTCCAACAAAAGAACAGGAAAGCAAAGCACTTTGTAAACGGAAGCACATGTGTGTCGCTCGCTCAATTAAGAATACAGGAAAACTGAAAAGTGTTATCTCGCACTGTACGGCAAAGAAACAAGTTTCTATCCAAAGAAGAGAAAAGCATAGCACAACTTTGTAAACTAATTCACATACGTGTCACCCGTTCAATTATTATAACAGGAAAACTGAAAAGTGATATAATCCTAACCCTAACCGTAACCGTAACTGTAACCCTAACCCTAACCATAACCCTAACCCTACCCTAACCCTAACCCTAACCCTAACCCTAACCCTAATCCTATCCTAACCCTAACCCTACCCTAACTCTAACCCTAACCCTAACCCTAACCCGACCCTAACCCTAACCCTAACCCTAACCCTAATCCTATCCTAACCCTAACCCTACCCTAACCCTAACCCTAACCCTAACCCTAACCCGACCCTTACCCTAACCCTAACCCTAACCCTAATCCTATCCTAACCCTAACCCTACCCTAACCCTAACCCTAACCCTAACCCTAACCGTAACCCTAACCCTAACCCTAACCCGACCCTAACCCTAACCCTAACCCTAACCCTAACTTTTTCCTAACAGGAACAAGTTTCCAACAAATGAACATAAACGCAAAACACTACTTTGTGAACTAAATCAAATGTGTGTTGCTCGCTTAATTAGGAATATAGGAAAATTGAAAAGTGATATATCACATTGTACATCACAGGAACAAGTTTACAAGGAAAGAACAGAAACGGAAAGCACTAATTTTAAACGGAATCACATGTGTGTCACTCGCTCAATTAGGAATACAGGAAAACTGAAAAGTGTTATATCGAACTGTACAGTACAGGAACAAGTTTCCATCAAAAGAACAGGAAAGCAAAGCACTTTGTAAACGGAAGCACATGTGTGTCGCTCGCTCAATTAAGAATACAGGAAAACTGAAAAGTGTTGTCTCGCACTGTACGGCAAAGAAACAAGTTTCTATCCAAAGAAGAGAAAAGCATAGCACAACTTTGTAAACTAATTCACATACGTGTCACCCGTTCAATTATTATAACAGGAAAACTGAAAAGTGATATAATCCTAACCCTAACCGTAACCGTAACTGTAACCCTAACCCTAACCATAACCATAACCCTAACCCTACCCTAACCCTAACCCTAACCCTAACCCTAACCCTAACCCTAACCATAACCCTAACCCTAACCATAACCCTAACCCTACCCTAACCCTAACCCTAACCCTAACCCTAATCCTATCCTAATCCTAACACTACCCTAATCCTAACCCTAACCCTAACCCTAACCCTAACCCGACCCTAACCCTAACCCTAACCCTAACCCGACCCTAACCCTAACCCTAACCCTAACCCTAACCCTACCCTAACCCTAACCCTAACCCTAAACCTAACCCTACCCCCACCCTAACCCTAACCCTAACCCTAACCCTAACCCTATCCCTAACCCTAACCCTAACTTTTTCCTAACAGGAACAAGTTTCCAACGAAAGAACATGAATGCAAAACACTTCTTTGTAAACTAAATCACATGTGTGTCGCTCGCTCAATTAGGAATATAGGAAAATTGAAAAGTGATATATCGCATTGTACATCACAGGAACAAGTTTCCAACGAAAGAACAGGAAAGCAAAGCACTACTTTGTAAACTGAAGCAAATGTGTGTCGCTCGCTCAATTAGGAATACAGGAAAACTGAAAAGTGTTATCTCGCACTGTACGGCACAGAAAAAAAGAAGAGAAAAGCAAAGCACAACTTTGTAAACTAATTCACATACGTGTCACCCATTCAATTATTATAAAGGAAAACTGAAAAGTGATATAATCCTAACCCTAACCGTAACCGTAATCGTAACTCTAACCCTAACCATAAACCTAACCCTAACGCTAACCGTAACCCTAACCCTAACCCTAACACATAACCCTAACCCTAACGCTAACTCTAACCCTAACCCTACCATAACCCTAACCCTACCCTAAGGCTAACCCTACCCCCACCCTAACCCTAACCCTAACTTTTTCCTAACAGGAACAAGTCTCCTACAAAAGAACATAAACACAAAACACTACTTGCTAAACTAAATCACATGTGTGTCGCTCACTTAATGAGGAATATAGGAAAATTGAAAAGTGATATTTCGCATTGTACATCACAGGAACAAGTTTCCAAGGAAAAACAGAAACGGAAAGCACTAATTTTAAACGGAATCACATGTGTGTCACTCGCTCAATTAGGAATACAGGAAAACTGAAAAGTGTTATATCGAACTGTACAGTACAGGAACAAGTTTCCAACAAAAGAACGTAAACGCAAAACACTACTTTGTAAACTAAATCACATGTGTGTCGCTCGCTTAATTAGGAATATAGGAAAATTGAAAAGTGATATTTCACATTGTACATCACAGGAACAAGTTTACAACGAAAGAACAGAAACGGAAAGCACTAATTTTAAACGGAATCACATGTGTGTCACTAGCTCAATTAGAAATACAGGAAAACTGAAAAGTGATATATCGAACTGTACAGCACAGGAACAAGTTTCCAACAAAAGAAAAAAAAGTGTTATCTCGCACTGTACGGCACCGACAAAAAGAAGAGAAAAGCAAAGCACAACTTTGTAAACTAATTCACATACATGTCACCCGTTCAATTATTATAACAGGAAAACTGAAAAGTAATATAATCCTAACCCTAACCGTAACCGTAACCCTAACCCTAACCCTACCCTAACCCTAACCCTAACCCTACCCTAACCCTAACCCTAACCCTAACCCTAACCCTAACCCTAAACCTAACCCTACCCCCACCCTAACCCTAACCCTAACCCTATCCCTAACCCTAACCCTAACTTTTTCCTAACAGGAACAAGTCTCCTACAAAAGAACATAAACACAAAACACTACTTTCTAAACTAAATCACATGTGTGTCGCTCACTTAATGAGGAATATAGGAAAATTGAAAAGTGATATTTCGCATTGTACATCACAGGAACAAGTTTACAAGGAAAGAACAGAAACGGAAAGCACTAATTTTAAACGGAATCACATGTGTGTCACTCGCTCAATTAGGAATACAGGAAAACTGAAAAGTGTTATATCGAACTGTACAGTACAGGAACAAGTTTCCAACAAAAGAACAGGAAAGCAAAGCACTTTGTAAACGGAAGCACATGTGTGTCGCTCGCTCAATTAAGAATACAGGAAAACTGAAAAGTGTTATCTCGCACTGTACGGCAAAGAAACAAGTTTCTATCCAAAGAAGAGAAAAGCATAGCACAACTTTGTAAACTAATTCACATACGTGTCACCCGTTCAATTATTATAACAGGAAAACTGAAAAGTGATATAATCCTAACCCTAACCGTAACCGTAACTGTAACCCTAACCCTAACCATAACCCTAACCCTACCCTAACCCTAACCCTAACCCTAACCCTAACCCTAACCCTAACCAAAACCCTAACCCTACCCTAACCCTAACCCTAACCCTAATCCTATCCTAACCCTAACCCTACCCTAATCCTAACCCTAACCCTAACCCTAACCCTAACCCGACCCTAACCCTAACCCTAACCCTAACCCTAACCCGACCCTAACCCTAACCCTAACCCTAACCCTAACCCTACCTTAACCCTAACCCTAACCCTAAACCTAACCCTACCCCCACCCTAACCCTAACCCTAACCCTAACCCTAACCCTATCCCTAACCCTAACCCTAACTTTTTCCTAACAGGAAGAAGTTTCCAACGAAAGAACATGAATGCAAAACACTACTTTGTAAACTAAATCACATGTGTGTCGCTCGCTCAATTAGGAATATAGGAAAATTGAAAAGTGATATATCGCATTGTACATCACAGGAACAAGTTTCCAACGAAAGAACAGGAAAGCAAAGCACTACTTTGTAAACTGAAGCAAATGTGTGTCGCTCACTCAATTAGGAATACAGGAAAACTGAAAAGTGTTATCTCGCACTGTACGGCACAGAAAAAAAGAAGAGAAAAGCAAAGCACAAATTTGTAAACTAATTCACATACGTGTCACCCATTCAATTATTATAAAGGAAAACTGAAAAGTGATATAATCCTAACCCTAACCATAACCGTAATCGTAACTCTAACCCTAACCATAAACCTAACCCTAACGCTAACTGTAACCCTAACCCTAACCCTAACACATAACCCTAACCCTAACGCTAACTCTAACCCTACCCCCACCCTAACCCTAACCCTAACCCTAACCCTAACCCTACCCCCACCCTAACCCTAACCCTAACTTTTTCCTAACAGGAACAAGTCTCCTACAAAAGAACATAAACACAAAACACTACTTTCTAAACTAAATCACATGTGTGTCGCTCACTTAATGAGGAATATAGGAAAATTGAAAAGTGATATTTCGCATTTACATCACAGGAACAAGTTTACAAGGAAAGAACAGAAACGGAAAGCACTAATTTTAAACGGAATCACATGTGTGTCACTTGCTCAATTAGGAATACAGGAAAACTGAAAAGTGTTATATCGAACTGTACAGTACAGGAACTAGTTTCCAACAAAAGAACAGGAAAGCAAAGCACTTTGTAAACGGAAGCACATGTGTGTCGCTCGCTCAATTAAGAATACAGGAAAACTGAAAAGTGTTATCTCGCACTGTACGGCAAAGAAACAAGTTTCTATCCAAAGAAGAGAAAAGCAAAGCACAACTTTGTAAACTAATTCACATACGTGTCACCCGTTCAATTATTATAACAGGAAAACTGAAAAGTGATATAATCCTAACCCTAACCGTAACCGTAACTGTAACCCTAACCCTAACCATAACCCTAACCCTACCCTAACCCTAACCCTAACCCTAACCCTAACCCTAATCCTATCCTAACCCTAACCCTACCCTAACCCTAACCCTAACCCTAACCCGACCCTAACCCTAACCCTAACCCTAATCCTATCCTAACCCTAACCCTACCCTAACCCTAACCCTAACCCTAACCGTAACCCTAACCCTAACCCTAACCCGACCCTAACCCTAACTTTTTCCTAACAGGAACAAGTTTCCAACAAATGAACATAAACGCAAAACACTACTTTGTGAACTAAATCAAATGTGTGTTGCTCGCTTAATTAGGAATATAGGAAAATTGAAAAGTGATATATCGCATTGTACATCACAAGAATAAGTTTACAACGAATGAACTGTAAAGGAAAGCACTAATTTTAAACGGAATCACATGTGTGTCACTCGCTCAATTAGGAATAGGGGAAAACTGAAAAGTGATATATCGAACTGTACAGCACAGGAACAAGTTTCCAACAAAAGAACAGGAAAGCAAAGCACTACTTTGTAAACGGAAGCACATGTGTGTCGCTCGCTCAATTAGGAATACAGGAAAACTGAAAAGTGTTATCTCGCACTGTACGGCACAGAAAAAAGAAGAGAAAAGCAAAGCACAACTTTGTAAACTAATTCACATAAGTGTCACCCGTTCAATTATTATAACAGGAAAACTGAAAAGTGATATAATCCTAACCCTAACCGTAACTGTAACCCTAACCCTAACCATAACCCTAACCCTACCCTAACCCTAACCCTAACCCTAACCCTAACCATAACCCTAACCCTAACCATAACCCTAACGCTACCCTAACCCTAACCCTAACCCTAACCCTAATCCTATCCTAATCCTAACACTACCCTAATCCTAACCCTAACCCTAACCCTAACCCTAACCCGACCCTAACCCTAACCCTAACCCTAACCCGACCCTAACCCTAACCCTAACCCTAACCCTAACCCTACCCTAACCCTAACCCTAACCCTAAACC
>NC_083353.1:38898660-38911160 GCF_030254825.1 Meriones unguiculatus | reverse complement strand
CCCTAACCCTAACCGTAACCCTAACCATAACCCTAACCCTAACCCTACCCACACCCTAACCCTAACCCTAACCCTAACCCTAACCCTAAACCTAACCATACCCCCACCGTAACCCTAACCCTAACCCTAACCCTATCCCTAACCCTAACTCTAACTTTTTCCTAACAGGAACAAGTCTCCTACAAAAGAACATAAACACAAAACACTACTTTCTAAACTAAATCACATGTGTGTCGCTCACTTAATGAGGAATATAGGAAAATTGAAAAGTGATATTTCGCATTGTACATCACAGGAACAAGTTTCCAAGGAAAAAACAGAAACGGAAAGCACTAATTTTAAACGGAATCACATGTGTGTCACTCGCTCAATTAGGAATACAGGAAAACTGAAAAGTGTTATATCGAACTGTACAGTACAGGAACAAGTTTCCAACAAAAGAACGTAAACGCAAAACACTACTTTGTAAACTAAATCACATGTGTGTCGCTCGCTTAATTAGGAATATAGGAAAATTGAAAAGTGATATTTCACATTGTACATCACAGGAACAAGTTTACAACGAAAGAACAGAAACGGAAAGCACTAATTTTAAACGGAATCACATGTGTGTCACTAGCTCAATTAGAAATACAGGAAAACTGAAAAGTGATATATCGAACTGTACAGCACAGGAACAAGTTTCCAACAAAAGAAAAAAAAGTGTTATCTCGCACTGTACGGCACCGACAAAAAGAAGAGAAAAGCAAAGCACAACTTTGTAAACTAATTCACATACATGTCACCCGTTCAATTATTATAACAGGAAAAATGAAAAGTAATATAATCCTAACCCTAACCGTAACCGTAACCCTAACCCTAACCCTACCCTAACCCTAACCCTAACCCTACCCTAACCCTAACCCTAACCCTAACCCTAAACCTAACCCTACCCCCACCCTAACCCTAACCCTAACCCTATCCCTAACCCTAACCCTAACTTTTTCCTAACAGGAACAAGTCTCCTACAAAAGAACATAAACACAAAACACTACTTTCTAAACTAAATCACATGTGTGTCGCTCACTTAATGAGGAATATAGGAAAATTGAAAAGTGATATTTCGCATTGTACATCACAGGAACAAGTTTACAAGGAAAGAACAGAAACGGAAAGCACTAATTTTAAACGGAATCACATGTGTGTCACTCGCTCAATTAGGAATACAGGAAAACTGAAAAGTGTTATATCGAACTGTACAGTACAGGAACAAGTTTCCAACAAAAGAACAGGAAAGCAAAGCACTTTGTAAACGGAAGCACATGTGTGTCGCTCGCTCAATTAAGAATACAGGAAAACTGAAAAGTGTTATCTCGCACTGTACGGCAAAGAAACAAGTTTCTATCCAAAGAAGAGAAAAGCATAGCACAACTTTGTAAACTAATTCACATACGTGTCACCCGTTCAATTATTATAACAGGAAAACTGAAAAGTGATATAATCCTAACCCTAACCGTAACCGTAACTGTAACCCTAACCCTAACCCTAACCCTAACCCTACCCTAACCCTAACCCTAACCCTAACCCTAACCCTAACCCTAACCAAAACCCTAACCCTACCCTAACAATAACCCTAACCCTAATCCTATCCTAACCCTAACCCTACCCTAATCCTAACCCTAACCCTAACCCTAACCCTAACCCGACCCTAACCCTAACCCTAACCCTAACCCGACCCTAACCCTAACCCTAACCCTAACCCTAACCCTACCTTAACCCTAACCCTAACCCTAAACCTAACCCTACCCCCACCCTAACCCTAACCCTAACCCTAACCCTAACCCTATCCCTAACCCTAACCCTAACTTTTTCCTAACAGGAACAAGTTTCCAACGAAAGAACATGAATGCAAAACACTACTTTGTAAACTAAATCACATGTGTGTCGCTCGCTCAATTAGGAATATAGGAAAATTGAAAAGTGATATATCGCATTGTACATCACAGGAACAAGTTTCCAACGAAAGAACAGGAAAGCAAAGCACTACTTTGTAAACTGAAGCAAATGTGTGTCGCTCACTCAATTAGGAATACAGGAAAACTGAAAAGTGTTATCTCGCACTGTACGGCACAGAAAAAATGAAGAGAAAAGCAAAGCACAACTTTGTAAACTAATTCACATACGTGTCACCCATTCAATTATTATAAAGGAAAACTGAAAAGTGATATAATCCTAACCCTAACCGTAACCGTAATCGTAACTCTAACCCTAACCATAAACCTAACCCTAACGCTAACTGTAACCCTAACCCTAACCCTAACACATAACCCTAACCCTAACGCTAACTCTAACCCTAACCCTACCATAACCCTAACCCTAACCCTAACCCTAACCCTACCCCCACCCTAAACCTAACCCTAACTTTTTCCTAACAGGAACAAGTCTCCTACAAAAGAACATAAACACAAAACACTACTTTCTAAACTAAATCACATGTGTGTCGCTCACTTAATGAGGAATATAGGAAAATTGAAAAGTGATATTTCGCATTGTACATCACAGGAACAAGTTTACAACGAAAGAACAGAAACGTAAAGCACTAATTTTAAACGGAATCACATGTGTGTCGCTCACTCAATTAGGAATACAGGAAAACGGAAAAGTGTTATCTCGCACTGTACGGCACAGAAACAAGTTTCCATCCAAAGAAGAGAAAAGCAAAGCACAACTTTGTAAACTAATTCACATACGTGTCACCCGTTCAATTATTATAACAGGAAAACTGAAAAGTGATATAATCCTAACCCTAACTGTAACCGTAACTGTAACCCTAACCCTAACCATAACCCTAACCCTACCCTAACCCTAACCCTAACCCTAACCCTAATCCTATCCTAACCCTAACCCTACCCTAACCCTAACCCTAACCCAAACCCTAACCCTAACCCGACCCTAACCCTAACCCTAACCCTAACCCTAATCCTATCCTAACCCTAACCCTACCCTAACCCTAACCCTAACCCTAACCCTAACCCAAACTTTTTCCTAACAGGAACAAGTTTCCAACAAATGAACATAAACGCAAAACACTACTTTGTGAACTAAATCAAATGTGTGTTGCTCGCTTAATTAGGAATATAGGAAAATTGAAAAGTGATATATCGCATTGTACATCACAAGAACAAGTTTACAACGAATGAACTGTAAAGGAAAGCACTAATCTTAAACGGAATCACATGTGTGTCACTCGCTCAATTAGGAATAGGGGAAAACTGAAAAGTGATATATCGAACTGTACAGCACAGGAACAAGTTTCCAACAAAAGAACAGGAAAGCAAAGTACTACTTTGTAAACGGAAGCACATGTGTGTCGCTCGCTCAATTAGGAATACAGGAAAACTGAAAAGTGTTATCTCGCACTGTACGGCACAGAAAAAAGAAGAGAAAAGCAAAGCACAACTTTGTAAACTAATTCACATAAGTGTCACCCGTTCAATTATTATAACAGGAAAACTGAAAAGTGATATAATCCTAACCCTAACCGTAACTGTAACCCTAACCCTAACCATAACCCTAACCCTACCCTAACCCTAACCCTAACCCTAACCCTAACCCTAATCCTACCCTAACCCAAACCCTAACCCTAACCCTAACTTTTTCCTAACAGGAACAAGTTTCGAACGAAAGAACATAAACGCAAAACACTACTTTGTAAACTAAATTACATGTGTGTCGCCCGCTCGATTAGGAATACAGGAAAAGTGAAAAGTGATATTTCGCATTGTACATCACAGGAACAAGTTTCCAACGAAAGAACATAAACGCAAAACACTACTTTGTAAACTAAATAACATGTGTGTCGCTCGCTCAATTAGGAATACAGGAAAAGTGACAAGTGATAATTCGCATTGTACATCACAGGAACAAGTTTACAACGAAAGAACAGAAACGTAAAGCACTAATTTTAAACGGAATCACATGTGTGTCGCTCACTCAATTAGGAATACAGGAAAACGGAAAAGTGTTATCTCGCACTGTCCGGCACAGAAACAAGTTTCCATCCAAAGAAGAGAAAAGCAAAGCACAACGTTGTAAACTAATTCACATACGTGTCACCCATTCAATTATTATAACAGGAAAACTGAAAAGTGATACAATCCTAACACTAACCGTAACCGTAAACGTAACTCTAAACCTAACCATAAAGCTAACCCTAATGCTAACCATAACGCTAACCCTAACCCTAGCCCATAACCGTAACCCTACCGCTAACCCTAACCATAACCCTACCCTAACCCTAACCCTAACCCTAACCCTAACGCTAACCCTAACCCTAACCCTACCCTAACCCTAACCCTAACCCTAACCCTAAACCTAACTCTAACCCTAACCCTAACCCCAACCCTAACCCTACCCTAACCCTAACCGTAACCCTAACCATAACCCTAACCCTAACCCTACCCACACCCTAACCCTAACCCTAACCCTAACCCTAACCCTAAACCTAACCATACCCCCACCGTAACCCTAACCCTAACCCTAACCCTATCCCTAACCCTAACCCTAACTTTTTCCTAACAGGAACAAGTCTCCTACAAAAGAACATAAACACAAAACACTACTTTCTAAACTAAATCACATGTGTGTCGCTCAATTAATGAGGAATATAGGAAAATTGAAAAGTGATATTTCGCATTGTACATCACAGGAACAAGTTTACAAGGAAAGAACAGAAACGGAAAGCACTAATTTTAAACGGAATCACATGTGTGTCACTCGCTCAATTAGGAATACAGGAAAACTGAAAAGTGTTATATCGAACTGTACAGGAGAGGAACAAGTTTCCAACAAAAGAACAGGAAAGCAAAGCACTTTGTAAACGGAAGCACATGTGTGTCGCTCGCTCAATTAAGAATACAGGAAAACTGAAAAGTGTTATCTCGCACTGTACGGCAAAGAAACAAGTTTCTATCCAAAGAAGAGAAAACCATAGCACAACGTTGTAAACTAATTCACATACGTGTCACCCGTTCAATTATTATAACAGGAAAACTGAAAAGTGATATAATCCTAACCCTAACCGTAACCATAACTGTAACCCTAACCCTAACCATAACCCTAACCCTACCCTAACCCTAACCCTAACCCTAACCCTAATCCTATCCTAACCCTAACCCTACCCTAACCCTAACCCTAACCCTAACCCAAACCCTAACCCTAACCCGACCCTAACCCTAACCCTAACCCTAACCCTAATCCTATCCTAACCCTAACCCTACCCTAACCCTAACCCTAACCCTAACCCTAACCGTAACCCTAACCCTAACCCTCACCCTAACCCGACCCTAACCCTAACCCTAACCCTAACCATAACCCTAACCCTAACTTTTTCCTAACAGGAACAAGTTTCCAACAAATGAACATAAACGCAAAACACTACTTTGTGAACTAAATCAAATGTGTGTTGCTCGCTTAATTAGGAATATAGGAAAATTGAAAAGTGATATATCGCATTGTACATCACAAGAACAAGTTTACAACGAATGAACTGTAAAGGAAAGCACTAATCTTAAACGGAATCACATGTGTGTCACTCGCTCAATTAGGAATAGGGGAAAACTGAAAAGTGATATATCGAACTGTACAGCACAGGAACAAGTTTCTAACAAAAGAACAGGAAAGCAAAGTACTACTTTGTAAACGGAAGCACATGTGTGTCGCTCGCTCAATTAGGAATACAGGAAAACTGAAAAGTGTTATCTCGCACTGTACGGCACAGAAAAAAGAAGAGAAAAGCAAAGCACAACTTTTTAAACTAATTCACATAAGTGTCACCCGTTCAATTAGTATAACAGGAAAACTGAAAAGTGATATAATCCTAACCCTAACCGTAACTGTAACCCTAACCCTAACCATAACTCTAACCCTACCCTAACCCTAACCCTAACCCTAACCCTAACCCTAACCCTAACCCTAACTCTAATCCTACAATAACCCAAACCTTAACCCTAACCCTAACTTTTTCCTAACAGAAACAAGTTTCGAACGAAAGAACATAAACGCAAAACACTACTTTGTAAACTAAATTACATGTGTGTCGCCCGCTCAATTGGGAATACAGGAAAAGTGAAAAGTGATATTTCGCATTGTACATCACAGGAACAAGTTTCCAACGAAAGAACATAAACGCAAAACACTACTTTGTAAACTAAATAACATGTGTGTCGCTCGCTCAATTAGGAATACAGGAAAAGTGACAAGTGATAATTCGCATTGTACATCACAGGAACAAGTTTACAACGAAAGAACAGAAACGTAAAGCACTAATTTTAAACGGAATCACATGTGTGTCGCTCACTCAATTAGGAATACAGGAAAACGGAAAAGTGTTATCTCGCACTGTACGGCACAGAAACAAGTTTCCATCCAAAGAAGAGAAAAGCAAAGCACAACTTTGTAAACTAATTCACATACATGTCACCCGTTCAATTATTATAACAGGAAAACTGAAAAGTGATATAATCCTAACACTAACCGTAACCGTAAATGTAACTCGAACCCTAACCATAAAGCTAATCCTATTGCTAACCGTAACGCTAACCCTAACCCTAGCCCATAACCGTAACCCTACCGCTAACCCTAACCATAACCCTACCCTAACCCTAACCCTAACCCTAACCCTAACGCTAACCCTAACCCTAACCCTACCCTAACCCTAACCCTAACCCTAACCCTAACCCTAACTCTAACCCTAACCCTAACCCCAACCCTAACCCTACCCTAACCCTAACCGTAACCCTAACCCTAACGCTAACCGTAACCCTACCCACACCCTAACCCTAACCCTAACCCTAACCCTAAACCTAACCGTAACCCCACCGTAACCCTAACCCTAACCCTAACCCTAACCCTAACCCTATCCCTAACCCTAACCCTAACTTTTTCCTAACAGGAACAAGTCTCCTACAAAAGAACATAAACACAAAACACTACTTTTAAACTAAATCACATGTGTGTCGCTCACTTAATTAGGAATATAGGAAAATTGAAAAGTGATATTTCGCATTGTACATCACAGGAACAAGTTTACAAGGAAAGAACAGAAACGGAAAGCACTAATTTTAAACGGAATCACATGTGTGTCACTCGCTCAATTAGGAATACAGGAAAACTGAAAAGTGTTATACCGAACTGTACAGGAGAGGAACAAGTTTCCAACAAAAGAACAGGAAAGCAAAGCACTACTTTGTAAACGGAAGCACATGTGTGTCGCTCGCTGAATTAGGAATACGGGAAAACTGAAAAGTGTTATCTCGCACTGTACAGCACAGAAAAAAAGAAGAGAAAAGCATAGCACAACTTTGTAAACTAATTCACATACGTGTCACCCGTTCAATTATTATAACAGGAAAACTGAAAAGTGATATAATCCTAACCCTAACCGTAACCGTAACCGTAACCCTAACCCTAACCATAACCCTAACCCTAACCTAACCCTAACCCTGACCCTAACCCTAACCCTAACCCTAACTTTTTCCTAACAGGAACAAGTTTCCAACGAAAGAACATAAACGCAAAACACTACTTTGTAAACTAAATCACATGTGTGTCGCTCGCTCAATTAGGAATATAGGAAAATTGAAAAGTGATATATCGCATTGTACATCACAGGAACAAGTTTCCAACGAAAGAACAGGAAAGAAAAGCACTACTTTGTAAACTGAAGCAAATGTGTGTCGCTCGCTCAATTAGGAAAACTGAAAAGTGTTATCTCGCACTGTACGGCACAGAAAAAAAGAAGAGAAAAGCAAAGCACAACTTTGTAAACTAATTCACATACGTGTCACCCATTCAATTATTATAAAGGAAAACTGAAAAGTGATATAATCCTAACCCTAACCGTAACCGTAATCGTAACTCTAACCCTAACCATAAACCTAACCCTAACGCTAACACATAACCCTAACCCTAACGCTAACTCTAACCCTAACCCTACCCTAACCCTAACCCTAACCCTAACCCTAACCCTAACCCTAACCCTAACCCTACCTCCACCCTAACCCTAACCCTAACTTTATCCTAACAGGAACAAGTTTCCAACAAAAGAACGTAAACGCAAAACACTACTTTGTAAACTAAATCACATGTGTGTCGCTCGCTTAATTAGGAATATAGGAAAATTGAAAAGTGATATTTCGCATTGTACATCACAGGAACAAGTTTACAAGGAAAGAACAGAAACGGAAAGCACTAATTTTAAACGGAATCACATGTGTGTCACTCGCTCAATTAGGAATACAGGAAAACTGAAAAGTGTTATATCGAACTGTACAGCACAGGAACAAGTTTCCAACAAAAGAACAGGAAAGCAAAGCACTACTTTGTAAACGGAAGCACATGTGTGTCGCTCGCTCAATTAGGAATACAGGAAAACTGAAAAGTGTTATCTCGCACTGTACGGCACAGAAAAAAGAAGAGAAAAGCAAAGCACAACTTTGTAAACTAATTCACATAAGTGTCACCCGTTCAATTATTATAACAGGAAAACTGAAAAGTGATATAATCCTAACCCTAACCGTAACTGTAACCCTAACCCTAACCATAACCCTAACCCTACCCTAACCCTAACCCTAACCCTAACCCTAACCCTAATCCTACCCTAACCCAAACCCTAACCCTAACCCTAACTTTTTCCTAACAGGAACAAGTTTCGAACGAAAGAACATAAACGCAAAACACTACTTTGTAAACTAAATAACATGTGTGTCGCTCGCTCAATTAGGAATACAGGAAAAGTGACAAGTGATAATTCGCATTGTACATCACAGGAACAAGTTTACAACGAAAGAACAGAAACGTAAAGCACTAATTTTAAACGGAATCACATGTGTGTCGCTCACTCAATTAGGAATACAGGAAAACGGAAAAGTGTTATCTCGCACTGTACGGCACAGAAACAAGTTTCCATCCAAAGAAGAGAAAAGCAAAGCACAACTTTGTAAACTAATTCACATACGTGTCACCCGTTCCATTATTATAACAGGAAAACTGAAAAGTGATATAATCCCAACACTAACCGTAACCGTAAACGTAAATCTAACCCTAACCATAAAGCTAACCCTATTGCTAACCGTAACGCTAACCCTAACCCTAGCCCATAATCGTAACCCTACCGCTAACCCTAACCATAACCCTACCCTAACCCTAACCCTAACCCTAACCCTAACGCTAACCCTAACCCTAACCCTACCCTAACCCTAACCCTAACCCTAACCCTAACCCTAACTCTAACCCTAACCCTAACCCCAACCCTAACCCTACCCTAACCCTAACCGTAACCCTAACCCTAACGCTAACCCTAACCCTAACCACAACCTAACCCTAACCCTAACCCTAACCCTAACCCTAACCCTAAACCTAACCCTAACCCCACCGTAACCCTAACCCTAACACTAACCCTAACCCTATCCCTAACCCTAACCCTAACTTTTTCCTAACAGGAACAAGTCTCCTACAAAAGAACATAAACACAAAACACTACTTTCTAAACTAAATCACATGTGTGTCGCTCACTTAATTAGGAATATAGGAAAATTGAAAAGTGATATTTCGCTTTGTACATCACAGGAACAAGTTTACAAGGAAAGAATAGAAACGTAAAGCACTAATTTTAAGCGGAATCACATGTGTGTCACTCGCTCATTTAGGAATACAGGAAAACTGAAAAGTGTTATATCGAACTGTACAGGAGAGGAACAAGTTTCCAACAAAAGAACAGGAAAGCAAAGCACTACTTTGTAAACGGAAGCACATGTGTGTCGCTCGCTCAATTAGGAATACGGGAAACTGAAAAGTGTTATCTCGCACTGTACAGCACAGAAAAAAAGAAGAGAAAAGCATAGCACAACTTTGTAAACTAATTCACATACGTGTCACCCGTTCAATTATTATAACAGGAAAACTGAAAAGTGATATAATCCTAACCCTAACCGTAACCGTAACCGTAACCCTAACCCTAACCATAACCCTAACCCTAACCTAACCCTAACCCTGACCCTAACCCTAACCCTAACCCTAACTTTTTCCTAACAGGAACAAGTTTCCAACGAAAGAACATAAACGCAAAACACTACTTTGTAAACTAAATCACATGTGTGTCGCTCGCTCAATTAGGAATATAGGAAAATTGAAAAGTGATATATCGCATTGTACATCACAGGAACAAGTTTCCAACGAAAGAACAGGAAAGCAAAGCACTACTTTGTAAACTGAAGCAAATGTGTGTCGCTCGCTCAATTAGGAATACAGGAAAACTGAAAAGTGTTATCTCGCACTGTACGGCACAGAAAAAAAGAAGAGAAAAGCAAAGCACAACTTTGTAAACTAATTCACATACGTGTCACCCATTCAATTATTATAAAGAAAAACTGAAAAGTGATATAATCCTAACCCTAACCGTAACCGTAACCGTAACCCTAACCCTAACCATAACCGTAACCCTAACCGTAACCCTAACCCTAACCCTAACCCGACCCTAACCTTAACCCTAACCCTAACCCTAACCCTAACCCTAACTTTTTCCTAACAGAAACAAGTTTCCAACAAATGAACATAAATGAAAACACTACTTTGTGAACTAAATCAAATGTGTGTTGCTCGCTTAATTAGGAATATAGGAAAATTGAAAAGTGATATATCGCATTGTACATCACAAGAATAAGTTTACAACGAATGAACTGTAAAGGAAAGCACTAATTTTAAACGGAATCACATGTGTGTCACTCGCTCAATTAGGAATAGGGGAAAACTGAAAAGTGATATATCGAACTGTACAGCACAGGAACAAATTTCCAACGAAAGAACAGGAAAGCAAAGCACTACTTTGTAAACGGAAGCACATGTGTGTCGCTCGCTCAATTAGGAATACAGGAAAACTGAAAAGTGTTATCTCGCACTGTACGGCACAGAAAAAAGAAGAGAAAAGCAAAGCACAACTTTGTAAACTAATTCACATAAGTGTCACCCGTTCAATTATTATAACAGGAAAACTGAAAAGTGATATAATCCTAACCCTAACCGTAACTGTAACCCTAACCCTAACCATAACCCTAACCCTACCCTAACCCTAACCCTAACCCTAACCCTAACCCTAACCCTAACCCTAACCCTAATCCTACCCTAACCCAAACCCTAACCCTAACCCTAACTTTTTCCTAACAGGAACTAGTTTCGAACGAAAGAACATAAACGCAAAACACTACTTTGTAAACTAAATTACATGTGTGTCGCCCGCTCGATTAGGAATACAGGAAAAGTGAAAAGTGATATTTCGCATTGTACATCACAGGAACAAGTTTCCAACGAAAGAACATAAACGCAAAACACTACTTTGTAAACTAAATAACATGTGTGTCGCTCGCTCAATTAGGAATACAGGAAAAGTGACAAGTGATAATTCGCATTGTACATCACAGGAACAAGTTTACAACGAAAGAACAGAAACGTAAAGCACTAATTTTAAACGGAATCACATGTGTGTCGCTCACTCAATTAGGAATACAGGAAAACGGAAAAGTGTTATCTCGCACTGTACGGCACAGAAACAAGTTTCCATCCAAAGAAGAGAAAAGCAAAGCACAACTTTGTAAACTAATTCACATACGTGTCACCCGTTCCATTATTATAACAGGAAAACTGAAAAGTGCTATAATCCTAACACTAACCGTAACCGTAAACGTAACTCTAACCCTAACCATAAAGCTAACCCTATTGCTAACCGTAACGCTAACCCTAACCCTAGCCCATAACCGTAACCCTACCGCTAACCCTAACCATAACCCTACCCTAACCCTAACCCTAACCCTAACCCTAACCCTAACCCTAACCCTAACTCTAACCCTAACCCTAACCCCAACCCTAACCCTACCCTAACCCTAACCGTAACCCTAACCCTAACGCTAACCCTAACCCTACCCACACCCTAACCCTAACCCTAACCCTAAACCTAACCCTAACCCCACCGTAACCCTAACCCTAACCCTAACCCTAACCCTATCCCTAACCCTAACCCTAACTTTTTCCTAACAGGAACAAGTCTCCTACAAAAGAACATAAACACAAAACACTACTTTCTAAACTAAATCACATGTGTGTCGCTCACTTAATTAGGAATATAGGAAAATTGAAAAGTGATATTTCGCATTGTACATCACAGGAACAAGTTTACAAGGAAAGAACAGAAACGGAAAGCACTAATTTTAAACGGAATCACATGTGTGTCACTCGCTCAATTAGGAATACAGGAAAACTGAAAAGTGTTATATCGAACTGTACAGGAGAGGAACAAGTTTCCAACAAAAGAACAGGAAAGCAAAGCACTACTTTGTAAACGGAAGCACATGTGTGTCGCTCGCTGAATTAGGAATACGGGAAAACTGAAAAGTGTTATCTCGCACTGTACAGCACAGAAAAAAAGAAGAGAAAAGCATAGCACAACTTTGTAAACTAATTCACATACGTGT
>NC_083353.1:38886160-38888660 GCF_030254825.1 Meriones unguiculatus | reverse complement strand
GAACAAGTTTACAAGGAAAGAACAGAAACGGAAAGCACTAATTTTAAACGGAATCACATGTGTGTCACTCGCTCAATTAGGAATACAGGAAAACTGAAAAGTGTTATATCGAACTGTACAGGAGAGGAACAAGTTTCCAACAAAAGAACAGGAAAGCAAAGCACTACTTTGTAAACGGAAGCACATGTGTGTCGCTCGCTCAATTAGGAATACGGGAAACTGAAAAGTGTTATCTCGCACTGTACAGCACAGAAAAAAAGTAGAGAAAAGCATAGCACAACTTTGTAAACTAATTCACATACGTGTCACCCGTTCAATTATTATAACAGGAAAACTGAAAAGTGATATAATCCTAATCCTAACCGTAACCGTAACCGTAACCCTAACCCTTACCATAACCCTAACCCTAACCTAACCCTAAACTGACCCTAACCCTAACCCTAACCCTAACTTTTTCCTAACAGGAGCAAGTTTCCAACGAAAGAACATGAATGCAAAACACTACTTTGTAAACTAAATCACATGTGTGTCGCTCGCTCAATTAGGAATATAGGAAAATTGAAAAGTGATATATCGCATTGTACATCACAGGAACAAGTTTCCAACGAAAGAACAGGAAAGCAAAGCACTACTTTGTAAACTAAAGCAAATGTGTGTCGCTCGCTCAATTAGGAAAACTGAAAAGTGTTATCTCGCACTGTACGGCACAGAAAAAAAGAAGAGAAAAGCAAAGCACAACTTTGTAAACTAATTCACATACGTGTCACCCATTCAATTATTATAAAGGAAAACTGAAAAGTGATATAATCCTAACCCTAACCGTAACCGTAATCGTAACTCTAACCCTAACCATAAACCTAACCCTAACGCTAACCGTAACCCTAACCCTAACCCTAACACATAACCCTAACCCTAACGCTAACTCTAACCCTAACCCTACCCTAACCCTAACCCTAACCCTAACCCTAACCCTAACTTTATCCTAACAGGAACAAGTTTCCAACAAAAGAACGTAAACGCAAAATACTACTTTGTAAACTAAATCACATGTGTGTCGCTCGCTTAATTAGGAATATAGGAAAATTGAAAAGTGATATTTCGCATTGTACATCACAGGAACAAGTTTACAAGGAAAGAACAGAAACGGAAAGCACTAATTTTAAACGGAATCACATGTGTGTCACTCGCTCAATTAGGAATACAGGAAAACTGAAAAGTGTTATATCGAACTGTACAGTACAGGAACAAGTTTCCAACAAAAGAACAGGAAAGCAAAGCACTTTGTAAACGGAAGCACATGTGTGTCGCTCGCTCAATTAAGAATACAGGAAAACTGAAAAGTGTTATCTCGCACTGTACGGCAAAGAAACAAGTTTCTATCCAAAGAAGAGAAAAGCATAGCACAACTTTGTAAACTAATTCACATACGTGTCACCCGTTCAATTATTATAACAGGAAAACTGAAAAGTGATATAATCCTAACCCTAACCGTAACCGTAACTGTAACCCTAACCCTAACCATAACCCTAACCCTACCCTAACCCTAACCCTAACCCTAACCCTAACCCTAATCCTATCCTAACCCTAACCCTACCCTAACCCTAACCCTAACCCTAACCCTAACCCTAACCCAACCGTAACCCTAACCCTAACCCTAACCCTAATCCTATCCTAACCCTAACCCTACCCTAACCCTAACCCTAACCCTAACCGTAACCCTAACCCTAACCCTAACCCGACCCTAACCCTAACCCTAACCCTAACCCTAACCCTAACCCTAACTTTTTCCTAACAGGAACAAGTTTCCAACAAATGAACATAAACGCAAAACACTACTTTGTGAACTAAATCAAATGTGTGTTGCTCGCTTAATTAGGAATATAGGAAAATTGAAAAGTGATATATCGCATTGTACATCACAAGAATAAGTTTACAACGAATGAACTGTAAAGGAAAGCACTAATTTTAAACGGAATCACATGTGTGTCACTCGCTCAATTAGGAATAGGGGAAAACTGAAAAGTGATATATCGAACTGTACAGCACAGGAACAAGTTTCCAACAAAAGAACAGGAAAGCAAAGCACTACTTTGTAAACGGAAGCACATGTGTGTCGCTCGCTCAATTAGGAATACAGGAAAACTGAAAAGTGTTATCTCGCACTGTACGGCAAAGAAAAAAGAAGAGAAAAGCAAAGCACAACTTTGTAAACTAATTCACATAAGTGTCACCCGTTCAATTATTATAACAGGAAAACTGAAAAGTGATATAATCCTAACCCTAACCGTAACTGTAACCCTAACCCTAACCATAACCCTAACACTACCCTAACCCTAACCCTAACCCTAACCCTAACCCTAACCCTACCCTAACCCAAACCCTAACCCTAACCCTAACTTTTTCCTAACAGGAACAATTTTCGAACGAAAGAACATAAACGCAAAACACTACTTTTAAACTAAATTACATGTGTGTCGCCCGCTCGATTAGGAATACAGGA
>NC_083353.1:38753660-38876160 GCF_030254825.1 Meriones unguiculatus | reverse complement strand
AATCACATGTGTGTCGCTCACTTAATTAGGAATATAGGAAAATTGAAAAGTGATATTTCGCATTGTACATCACAGGAACAAGTTTACAAGGAAAGAACAGAAACGGAAAGCACTAATTTTAAACGGAATCACATGTGTGTCACTCGCTCAATTAGGAATACAGGAAAACTGAAAAGTGTTATATCGAACTGTACAGGAGAGGAACAAGTTTCCATCAAAAGAACAGGAAAGCAAAGCACTACTTTGTAAACGGAAGCACATGTGTGTCGCTCGCTCAATTAGGAATACGGGAAACTGAAAAGTGTTATCTCGCACTGTACAGCACAGAAAAAAAGAAGAGAAAAGCATAGCACAACTTTGTAAACTAATTCACATACGTGTCACCCGTTCAATTATTATAACAGGAAAACTGAAAAGTGATATAATCCTAACCCTAACCGTAACCGTAACCGTAACCCTAACCCTAACCATAACCCTAACCCTAACCTAACCCTAACCCTGACCCTAACCCTAACCCTAACCCTAACTTTTTCCTAACAGGAACAAGTTTCCAACGAAAGAACATGAATGCAAAACACTACTTTGTAAACTAAATCACATGTGTGTCGCTCGCTCAATTAGGAATATAGGAAAATTGAAAAGTGATATATCGCATTGTACATCACAGGAACAAGTTTCCAACGAAAGAACAGGAAAGCAAAGCACTACTTTGTAAACTGAAGCAAATGTGTGTCGCTCGCTCAATTAGGAATACAGGAAAACTGAAAAGTGTTATCTCGCACTGTACGGCACAGAAAAAAAGAAGAGAAAAGCAAAGCACAACTTTGTAAACTAATTCACATACGTGTCACCCATTCAATTATTATAAAGGAAAACTGAAAAGTGATATAATCCTAACCCTAACCCTAACCGTAATCGTAACACTAACCCTAACCATAAACCTAACCCTAACGCTAACCGTAACCCTAACCCTAACCCTAACACATAACCCTAACCCTAACGCTAACTCTAACCCTAACCCTACCCTAACCCTAACCCTAACCTTAACCCTACCCCCACCCTAACACTAACCCTAACTTTATCCTAACAGGAACAAGTTTCCAACAAAAGAACGTAAACGCAAAACACTACTTTGTAAACTAAATCACATGTGTGTCGCTCGCTTAATTAGGAATATAGGAAATTGAAAAGTGATATTTCGCATTGTACATCACAGGAACAAGTTTACAAGGAAAGAACAGAAACGGAAAGCACTAATTTTAAACGGAATCACATGTGTGTCACTCGCTCAATTAGGAATACAGGAAAACTGAAAAGTGTTATATCGAACTGTACAGTACAGGAACAAGTTTCCAACAAAAGAACAGGAAAGCAAAGCACTTTGTAAACGGAAGCACATGTGTGTCGCTCGCTCAATTAAGAATACAGGAAAACTGAAAAGTGTTATCTCGCACTGTACGGCAAAGAAACAAGTTTCTATCCAAAGAAGAGAAAAGCATAGCACAACTTTGTAAACTAATTCGCATACGTGTCACCCGTTCAATTATTATAACAGGAAAACTGAAAAGTGATATAATCCTAACCCTAACCGTAACCGTAACTGTAACCCTAACCCTAACCATAACCCTAAACCTACCCTAACCCTAACCCTAACCCTAACCCTAACCCTAACCCTAACCCTAACCCTAATCCTATCCTAACCCTAACCCTACCCTAACCCTAACCCTAACCCTAACCCTAACCCTAATCCTATCCTAACCCTAACCCTACCCTAACCCTAACCCTAACCCTAACCCTAACCGTAACCCTAACCCTAACCCTAACCCGACCCTAACCCTAACCCTAACCCTAATCCTATCCTAACCCTAACCCTACCCTTACCCTAACCCTAACCCTAACCCTAACCCTAACCCGACCCTAACCCTAACCCTAACCCTAATACTATCCTAACCCTAACCCTACCCTTACCCTAACCCTAACCCTAACCCTAACCCTAACCCTAACCCTAACCCGACCCTAACCCTAACCCTAACCCTAACCCTAACCCTAACCCTAACCCTAACTTTTTCCTAACAGGAACAAGTTTCCAACAAATGAACATAAACGCAAAACACTACTTTGTGAACTAAATCAAATGTGTGTTGCTCGCTTAATTAGGAATATAGGAAAATTGAAAAGTGATATATCGCATTGTACATCACAAGAATAAGTTTACAACGAATGAACTGTAAAGGAAAGCACTAATTTTAAACGGAATCACATGTGTGTCACTCGCTCAATTAGGAATAGGGGAAAACTGAAAAGTGATATATCGAACTGTACAGCACAGGAACAAGTTTCCAACAAAAGAACAGGAAAGCAAAGCACTACTTTGTAAACGGAAGCACATGTGTGTCGCTCGCTCAATTAGGAATACAGGAAAACTGAAAAGTGTTATCTCGCACTGTACGGCACAGAAAAAAGAAGAGAAAAGCAAAGCACAACTTTGTAAACTAATTCACATAAGTGTCACCCGTTCAATTATTATAACAGGAAAACTGAAAAGTGATATAATCCTAACCCTAACCGTAACTGTAACCCTAACCCTAACCATAACCCTAACCCTACCCTAACCCTAACCCTAACCCTAACCCTAATCCTACCCTAACCCAAACCCTAACCCTAACCCTAACTTTTTCCTAACAGGAACAAGTTTTGAACGAAAGAACATAAACGCAAAACACTACTTTGTAAACTAAATTACATGTGTGTCGCCCGCTCGATTAGGAATACAGGAAAAGTGACAAGTGATAATTCGCATTGTACATCGCAGGAACAAGTTTACAACGAAAGAACAGAAACGTAAAGCACTAATTTTAAACGGAATCACATGTGTGTCGCTCACTCAATTAGGAATACAGGAAAACGGAAAAGTGTTATCTCGCACTGTACGGCACAGAAACAAGTTTCCATCCAAAGAAGAGAAAAGCAAAGCACAACTTTGTAAACTAATTCACATACGTGTCACCCGTTCAATTATTATAACAGGAAAACTGAAAAGTGATATAATCCTAACACTAACCGTAACCGTAAACGTAACTCTAACCCTAACCATAAAGCTAACCCTAATGCTAACCGTAACGCTAACCCTAGCCCATAACCGTAACCCTACCGCTAACCCTAACCATAACCCTACCCTAACCATAACCCTACCCTAACCCTAACCCTAACCCTACCGCTAACCCTAACCATAACCCTACCCTAACCATAACCCTACCCTAACCATAACCCTACCCTAACCCTAACCCTAACCCTAACCCTAACCCTACCCTAACCCTAACCCTAACCCTAACCCGACCCTAACCCTAACCCTAACCCTAACCCTAACCCTAAACCTAACCCTAACTTTTTCCTAACAGGAACAAGTTTCCAACAAATGAACATAAACGCAAAACACTACTTTGTGAACTAAATCAAATGTGTGTTGCTCGCTTAATTAGGAATATAGGAAAATTGAAAAGTGATATATCGCATTGTACATCACAAGAATAAGTTTACAACGAATGAACTGTAAAGGAAAGCACTAATTTTAAACGGAATCACATGTGTGTCACTCGCTCAATTAGGAATAGGGGAAAACTGAAAAGTGATATATCGAACTGTACAGCACAGGAACAAGTTTCCAACAAAAGAACAGGAAAGCAAAGCACTACTTTGTAAACGGAAGCACATGTGTGTCGCTCGCTCAATTAGGAATACAGGAAAACTGAAAAGTGTTATCTCGCACTGTACAGCACAGAAAAAAGAAGAGAAAAGCAAAGCACAACTTTGTAAACTAATTCACATAAGTGTCACCCGTTCAATTATTATAACAGGAAAACTGAAAAGTGATATAATCCTAACCCTAACCGTAACTGTAACCCTAACCCTAACCATAACCCTAACCCTACCCTAACCCTAACCCTAACCCTAACCCTAACCCTAATCCTACCCTAACCCAAACCCTAACCCTAACCCTAACTTTTTCCTAACAGGAACAAGTTTCGAACGAAAGAACATAAACGCAAAACACTACTTTGTAAACTAAATTACATGTGTGTCGCCCGCGCAATTAGGAATACAGGAAAAGTGAAAAGTGATATTTCGCATTGTACATCACAGGAACAAGTTTCCAACGAAAGAACATAAACGCAAAAGACTACTTTGTAAACTAAATAACATGTGTGTCACTCGCTCAATTAGGAATACAGGAAAAGTGACAAGTGATAATTCGCATTGTACATCACAGGAACAAGTTTACAACGAAAGAACAGAAACGAAAAGCACTAATTTTAAACGGAATCACATGTGTGTCGCTCACTCAATTAGGAACACAGGAAAACTGAAAAGTGTTATATCGAACTGTACAGTACAGGAACAAGTTTCCAACAAAAGAACAGGAAAGCAAAGCACTTTGTAAACGGAAGCACATGTGTGTCGCTCGCTCAATTAAGAATACAGGAAAACTGAAAAGTGTTATCTCGCACTGTACGGCAAAGAAACAAGTTTCTATCCAAAGAAGAGAAAAGCATAGCACAACTTTGTAAACTAATTCACATACGTGTCACCCGTTCAATTATTATAACAGGAAAACTGAAAAGTGATATAATCCTAACCCTAACCGTAACCGTAACTGTAACCCTAACCCTAACCATAACCCTAACCCTACCCTAACCCTAACCCTAACCCTAACCCTAACCCTAATCCTATCCTAACCCTAACCCTACCCTAACCCTAACCCTAACCCTAACCCTAACCCGACCCTAACCCTAACCCTAACCCTAACCATAATCCTATCCTAACCCTAACCCTACCCTAACCCTAACCCTAACCCTAACCCAAACCCTAACACTAACCCTAACTTTTTCCTAACAGGAACAAGTTTCGAACGAAAGAACATAAACGCAAAACACTACTTTGTAAACTAAATTACATGTGTGTCGCCCGCTCGATTAGGAATACAGGAAAAGTGAAAAGTGATATTTCGCATTGTACATCACAGGAACAAGTTTCCAACGAAAGAACATAAACGCAAAACACTACTTTGTAAACTAAATAACATGTGTGTCGCTCGCTCAATTAGGAATACAGGAAAAGTGACAAGTGATAATTCGCATTGTACATCACAGGAACAAGTTTACAACGAAAGAACAGAAACGTAAAGCACTAATTTTAAACGGAATCACATGTGTGTCGCTCACTCAATTAGGAATACAGGAAAACGGAAAAGTGTTATCTCGCACTATACGGCACAGAAACAAGTTTCCATCCAAAGAAGAGAAAAGCAAAGCACAACTTTGTAAACTAATTCACATACGTGTCACCCGTTCAATTATTATAACAGGAAAACTGAAAAGTGATATAATCCTAACACTAACCATAACCGTAAACGTAACTCTAACCCTAACCATAAAGCTAACCCTATTGCTAACCGTAACGCTAACCCTAACCCTAGCCCATAACCGTAACCCTACCGCTAACCCTAACCATAACCCTACCCTAACCCTAACCCTAACCCTAACCCTAACGCTAACCCTAACCCTAACCCTACCCTAACCCTAACCCTAACCCTAACCCTAACCCTAACTCTAACCCTAACCCTAACCCCAACCCTAACCCTACCCTAACCCTAACGGTAACCCTAACCCTAACGTTAACCCTAACCCTACCCACACCCTAACCATAACCCTAACCCTAACCCTAAACCTAACCCTAACCCCACCGTAACCCTAACCCTAACCCTAACCCTAACCCTATCCCTAACCCTAACCCTAACTTTTTCCTAACAGGAACAAGTGTCCTACAAAAGAACATAAACACAAAACACTACTTTCTAAACTAAATCACATGTGTGTCGCTCACTTAATTAGGAATATAGGAAAATTGAAAAGTGATATTTCGCATTGTACATCACAGGAACAAGTTTACAAGGAAAGAACAGAAACGGAAAGCACTAATTTTAAACGGAATCACATGTGTGTCACTCGCTCAATTAGGAATACAGGAAAACTGAAAAGTGTTATATCGAATTGTACAGGAGAGGAACAAGTTTCCAACAAAAGAACAGGAAAGCAAAGCACTACTTTGTAAACGGAAGCACATGTGTGTCGCTCGCTCAATTAGGAATACGGGAAACTGAAAAGTGTTATCTCGCACTGTACAGCACAGAAAAAAAGAAGAGAAAAGCATAGCACAACTTTGTAAACTAATTCACATACGTGTCACCCGTTCAATTATTATAACAGGAAAACTGAAAAGTGATATAATCCTAACCCTAACCGTAACCGTAACCGTAACCCTAACCCTAACCATAACCCTAACCCTAACCTAACCCTAACCCTGACCCTAACCCTAACCCTAACCCTAACTTTTTCCTAACAGGAACAAGTTTCCAACGAAAGAACATGAATGCAAAACACTACTTTGTAAACTACATCACATGTGTGTCGCTCGCTCAATTAGGAATATAGGAAAATTGAAAAGTGATATATCGCATTGTACATCACAGGAACAAGTTTCCAACGAAAGAACAGGAAAGCAAAGCACTACTTTGTAAACTAAAGCAAATGTGTGTTGCTCGCTCAATTAGGAAAACTGAAAAGTGTTATCTCGCACTGTACGGCACAGAAAAAAAGAGGAGAAAAGCAAAGCACAACTTTGTAAACTAATTCACATACGTGTCACCCATTCAATTATTATAAAGGAAAACTGAAAAGTGATATAATCCTAACCGTAACCGTAACCGTAATCGTAACTCTAACCCTAACCATAAACCTAACCCTAACGCTAACCGTAACCCTAACCCTAATCCTAACACATAACCCTAACCCTAACTCTAACTCTAACCCTAACCCTACCCTAACCCTAACCCTAACCCTAACCCTAACCCTAACCCTACCCCCACCCTAACCCTAACCCTAACTTTATCCTAACAGGAACAAGTTTCCAACAAAAGAACGTAAACGCAAAACACTACTTTGTAAACTAAATCACATGTGTGTCACTCGCTTAATTAGGAATATAGGAAAATAGTAAAGTGATATTTCGCATTGTACATCACAGGAACAAGTTTACAAGGAAAGAACAGAAACGGAAAGCACTAATTTTAAACGGAATCACATGTGTGTCACTCGCTCAATTAGGAATACAGGAAAACTGAAAAGTGTTATATCGAACTGTACAGTACAGGAACAAGTTTCCAACAAAAGAACAGGAAAGCAAAGCACTTTGTAAACGGAAGCACATGTGTGTCGCTCGCTCAATTAAGAATACAGGAACACTGAAAAGTGTTATATCGCACTGTACGGCAAAGAAACAAGTTTCTATCCAATGAAGAGAAAAGCATAGCACAACTTTGTAAACTAATTCACATACGTGTCACCCGTTCAATTATTATAACAGGAAAACTGAAAAGTGATATAATCCTAACCCTAACCGTAACTGTAACCCTAAACCTAACCATAACCCTAACCCTACCCTAACCCTAACCCTAACCCTAACCCTAACCCTAACCCTAACCCTAATCCTACCCTAACCCAAACCCTAACCCTAACCCTAACTTTTTCCTAACAGGAACAAGTTTCGAACGAAAGAACATAAACGCAAAACACTACTTTGTAAACTAAATTACATGTGTGTCGCCCGCTCAATTAGGAATACAGGAAAAGTGAAAAGTGATATTTCGCATTGTACATCACAGGAACAAGTTTCCAACGAAAGAACATAAACGCAAAACACTACTTTGTAAACTAAATAACATGTGTGTCGCTCGCTCAATTAGGAATACAGGAAAAGTGACAAGTGATAATTCGCATTGTACATCACAGGAACAAGTTTACAACGAAAGAACAGAAACGTAAAGCACTAATTTTAAACGGAGTCACATGTGTGTCGCTCACTCAATTAGGAATACAGGAAAACGGAAAAGTGTTATCTCGCACTGTACGGCACAGAAACAAGTTTCCATCCAAAGAAGAGAAAAGCAAAGCACAACTTTGTAAACTAATTCACATACGTGTCACCCGTTCAATTATTATAACAGGAAAACTGAAAAGTGATATAATCCTAACACTAACCGTAACCGTAAACGTAACTCTAACCCTAACCATAAAGCTAACCCTAATGCTAACCGTAACGCTAACCCTAACCCTAGCCCATAACCGTAACCCTACCGCTAACCCTAACCATAACCCTACCCTAACCCTAACCCTAACCCTAACCCTAACGCTAACCCTAACCCTAACCCCAACCCTAACCCTACCCTAACCCTAACCGTAACCCTAACCCTAACCCTAACCCTAACCCTAACCGTATCCCTAACCCTAACCCTAACTTTTTCCTAACAGGAACAAGTCTCCTACAAAAGAACATAAACACAAAACACTACTTTCTAAACTAAATCACATGTGTGTCGCTCACTTAATTAGGAATATAGGAAAATTGAAAAGTGATATTTCGCATTGTACATCACAGGAACAATTTACAAGGAAAGAACAGAAACGGAAAGCACTAATTTTAAACGGAATCACATGTGTGTCACTCGCTCAATTAGGAATACAGGAAAACTGAAAAGTGTTATATCGAACTGTACAGGAGAGGAACAAGTTTCCAACAAAAGAACAGGAAAGCAAAGCACTACTTTGTAAACGGAAGCACATGTGTGTCGCTCGCTCAATTAGGAATACGGGAAACTGAAAAGTGTTATCTCGCACTGTACAGCACAGAAAAAAAGAAGAGAAAAGCATAGCACAACTTTGTAAACTAATTCACATACGTGTCACCCGTTCAATTATTATAACAGGAAAACTGAAAAGTGATATAATCCTAACCCTAACCGTAACCGTAACCGTAACCCTAACCCTAACCATAACCCTAACCCTAACCTAACCCTAACCCTGACCCTAACCCTAACCCTAACCCTAACTTTTTCCTAACAGGAACAAGTTTCCAACGAAAGAACATGAATGCAAAACACTACTTTGTAAACTAAATCACATGTGTGTCGCTCGCTCAATTAGGAATATAGGAAAATTGAAAAGTGATATATCACATTGTACATCACAGGAACAAGTTTCCAACGAAAGAACAGGAAAGCAAAGCACTACTTTGTAAACTAAAGCAAATGTGTGTCGCTCGCTCAATTAGGAAAACTGAAAAGTGTTATCTCGCACTGTACGGCACAGAAAAAAAGAAGAGAAAAGCAAAGCACAACTTTGTAAACTAATTCACATACGTGTCACCCATTCAATTATTATAAAGGAAAACTGAAAAGTGATATAATCCTAACCCTAACCCTAACCCTAACCGTAATCGTAACTCTAACCCTAACCATAAACCTAACCCTAACGCTAACCGTAACCCTAACCCTAACCCTAACACATAACCCTAACCCTAACTCTAACTCTAACCCTAACCCTACCCTAACCCTAACCCTAACCCTAACCCTAACCCTACCCCCACCCTAACCCTAACCCTAACTTTATCCTAACAGGAACAAGTTTCCAACAAAAGAACGTAAACGCAAAACACTACTTTGTAAACTAAATCACATGTGTGTCGCTCACTTAATTAGGAATATAGGAAAATTGAAAAGTGATATTTCACATTGTACATCACAGGAACAAGTTTACAAGGAAGGAACAGAAACGGAAAGCACTAATTTTAAACGGAATCACATGTGTGTCACTCGCTCAATTAGGAATACAGGAAAACTGAAAAGTGTTATATCGAACTGTACAGGAGAGGAACAAGTTTCCAACAAAAGAACAGGAAAGCAAAGCACTACTTTGTAAACGGAAGCACATGTGTGTCGCTCGCTCAATTAGGAATACGGGAAACTGAAAAGTGTTATCTCGCACTGTACGGCACAGAAAAAAGAAGAGAAAAGCAAAGCACAACTTTGTAAACTAATTCACATACGTGTCACCCGTTCAATTATTATAACAGGAAAACTGAAAAGTGATATAATCCTAACCCTAACCGTAACCGTAACTGTAACCCTAACCCTAACCATAACCCTAACCCTACCCTAACCCTAACCATAACCCTAACCCTACCCTAACCCTAACCCTAACCCTAACCCTAACCCTATCCTAACCCTAACCCTACCCTAACCCTAACCCTAACCCTAACCCGACCCTAACCCTAACCCTAACCCTAACCATAATCCTATCCTAACCCTAACCCTACCCTAACCCTAACCCTAACCCTAACCCTAACCGTAACCCTAACCCTAACCCTAACCCGACCCTAACCCTAACCCTAACCCTAACCCTAACCCTAACCCTAACTTTTTCCTAACAGGAACAAGTTTCCAACAAATGAACATAAACGCAAAACACTACTTTGTGAACTAAATCAAATGTGTGTTGCTCGCTTAATTAGGAATATAGGAAAATTGAAAAGTGATATATCGCATTGTACATCACAAGAATAAGTTTACAACGAATGAACTGTAAAGGAAAGCACTAATTTTAAACGGAATCACATGTGTGTCACTCGCTCAATTAGGAATAGGGGAAAACTGAAAAGTGATATATCGAACTGTACAGCACAGGAACAAGTTTCCAACAAAAGAACAGGAAAGCAAAGCACTACTTTGTAAACGGAAGCACATGTGTGTCGCTTGCTCAATTAGGAATACAGGAAAATTGAAAAGTGTTATCTCGCACTGTACGGCACAGAAAAAAGAAGAGAAAAGCAAAGCACAACTTTGTAAACTAATTCACATAAGTGTCACCCGTTCAATTATTATAACAGGAAAACTGAAAAGTGATATAATCCTAACCCTAACCGTAACTGTAACCCTAACCCTAACCATAACCCTAACCCTACCCTAACCCTAACCCTAACCCTAACCCTAACCCTAACCCTAACCCTAATCCTACCCTAACCCAAAAACTAACCCTAACCCTAACTTTTTCCTAAAAGGAACAAGTTTCGAACGAAAGAACATAAACGCAAAACACTACTTTGTAAACTAAATTACATGTGTGTTGCCCGCTCAATTAGGAATACAGGAAAAGTGAAAAGTGATATTTCGCATTGTACATCACAGGAACAAGTTTCCAACGAAAGAACATAAACGCAAAACACTACTTTGTAAACTAAATAACATGTGTGTCGCTCGCTCAATTAGGAATACAGGAAAAGTGACAAGTGATAATTCGCATTGTACATCACAGGAACAAGTTTACAACGAAAGAACAGAAACGTAAAGCACTAATTTTAAACGGAATCACATGTGTGTCGCTCACTCAATTAGGAATACAGGAAAACGGAAAAGTGTTATCTCGCACTGTACGGCACAGAAACAAGTTTCCATCCAAAGAAGAGAAAAGCAAAGCACAACTTTGTAAACTAATTCACATACGTGTCACCCGTTCAATTATTATAACAGGAAAACTGAAAAGTGATATAATCCTAACACTAACCGTAACCGTAAACGTAACTCTAACCCTAACCATAAAGCTAACCCTATTGCTAACCGTAAAGCTAACCCTAACCCTAGCCCATAACCGTAACCCTACCGCTAACCCTAACCATAACCCTACCCTAACCCTAACCCTAACCCTAACCCTAACCCTAACGCTAACCCTAACCCTAACCCTACCCTAACCCTAACCCTAACCCTAACCCTAACCCTAACTCTAACCCTAACCCTAACCCCAACCCTAACCCTACCCTAACCCTAACCGTAACCCTAACCCTAACGCTAACCCTAACCCTACCCACACCCTAACCCTAACCCTAACCCTAACCCTAACCCTAAACCTAACCCTAACCCCACCGTAACCCTAACCCTAACCCTAACCCTAACCCTATCCCTAAACCTAACCCTAACTTTTTCCTAACAGGAACAAGTCTCCTACAAAAGAACATAAACACAAAACACTACTTTCTAAACTAAATCACATGTGTGTCGCTCACTTAATTAGGAATATAGGAAAATTGAAAAGTGATATTTCGCATTGTACATCACAGGAACAAGTTTACAAGGAAAGAACAGAAACGGAAAGCACTAATTTTAAACGGAATCACATGTGTGTCACTCGCTCAATTAGGAATACAGGAAAACTGAAAAGTGTTATATCGAACTGTACAGGAGAGGAACAAGTTTCCAACAAAAGAATAGGAAAGCAAAGCACTACTTTGTAAACGGAAGCACATGTGTGTCGCTCGCTCAATTAGGAATACGGGAAACTGAAAAGTGTTATCTCGCACTGTACAGCACAGAAAAAAAGAAGAGAAAAGCATAGCACAACTTTGTAAACTAATTCACATACGTGTCACCCGTTCAATTATTATAACAGGAAAACTGAAAAGTGATATAATCCTAACCCTAACCGTAACCGTAACCGTAACCCTAACCCTAACCATAACCCTAACCCTAACCTAACCCTAACCCTGACCCTAACCCTAACCCTAACCCTAACTTTTTCCTAACAGGAACAAGTTTCCAACGAAAGAACATGAATGCAAAACACTACTTTGTAAACTACATCACATGTGTGTCGCTCGCTCAATTAGGAATATAGGAAAATTGAAAAGTGATATATCGCATTGTACATCACAGGAACAAGTTTCCAACGAAAGAACAGGAAAGCAAAGCACTACTTTGTAAACTAAAGCAAATGTGTGTTGCTCGCTCAATTAGGAAAACTGAAAAGTGTTATCTCGCACTGTACGGCACAGAAAAAAAGAAGAGAAAAGCAAAGCACAACTTTGTAAACTAATTCACATACGTGTCACCCATTCAATTATTATAAAGGAAAACTGAAAAGTGATATAATCCTAACCCTAACCGTAACCGTAATCGTAACTCTAACCCTAACCATAAACCTAACCCTAACGCTAACCGTAACCCTAACCCTAACCCTAACACATAACCCTAACCCTAACTCTAACTCTAACCCTAACCCTACCCTAACCCTAACCCTAACCCTACCCCCACCCTAACCCTAACCCTAACTTTATCCTAACAGGAACAAGTTTCCAACAAAAGAACGTAAACGCAAAACACTACTTTGTAAACTAAATCACATGTGTGTCGCTCGCTTAATTAGGAATATAGGAAAATAGAAAAGTGATATTTCGCATTGTACATCACAGGAACAAGTTTACAAGGAAAGAACAGAAACGGAAAGCACTAATTTTAAACGGAATCACATGTGTGTCACTCGCTCAATTAGGAATACAGGAAAACTGAAAAGAGTTATATCGAACTGTACAGTACAGGAACAAGTTTCCAACAAAAGAACAGGAAAGCAAAGCACTTTGTAAACGGAAGCACATGTGTGTCGCTCGCTCAATTAAGAATACAGGAAAACTGAAAAGTGTTATCTCGCACTGTACGGCAAAGAAACAAGTTTCTATCCAATGAAGAGAAAAGCATAGCACAACTTTGTAAACTAATTCACATACGTGTCACCCGTTCAATTATTATAACAGGAAAACTGAAAAGTGATATAATCCTAACCCTAACCGTAACTGTAACCCTAACCCTAACCATAACCCTAACCCTACCCTAACCCTAACCCTAACCCTAACCCTAACCCTAACCCTAATCCTACCCTAACCCAAACCCTAACCCTAACCCTAACTTTTTCCTTACAGGAACAAGTTTCGAACGAAAGAACATAAACGCAAAACACTACTTTGTAAACTAAATTACATGTGTGTCGCCCGCTCAATTAGGAATACAGGAAAAGTGAAAAGTGATATTTCGCATTGTACATCACAGGAACAAGTTTCCAACGAAAGAACATAAACGCAAAACACTACTTTGTAAACTAAATAACATGTGTGTCGCTCGCTCAATTAGGAATACAGGAAAAGTGACAAGTGATAATTCGCATTGTACATCACAGGAACAAGTTTACAACGAAAGAACAGAAACGTAAAGCACTAATTTTAAACGGAGTCACATGTGTGTCGCTCACTCAATTAGGAATACAGGAAAACGGAAAAGTGTTATCTCGCACTGTACGGCACAGAAACAAGTTTCCATCCAAAGAAGAGAAAAGCAAAGCACAACTTTGTAAACTAATTCACATACGTGTCACCCGTTCAATTATTATAACAGGAAAACTGAAAAGTGATATAATCCTAACACTAACCGTAACCGTAAACGTAACTCTAACCCTAACCATAAAGCTAACCCTAATGCTAACCGTAACGCTAACCCTAACCCTAGCCCATAACCGTAACCCTACCGCTAACCCTAACCATAACCCTACCCTAACCCTAACCCTAACCCTAACCCTAACGCTAACCCTAACCCTAACCCCAACCCTAACCCTACCCTAACCCTAACCGTAACCCTAACCCTAACCCTAACCCTAACCCTAACCCTAACCGTATCCCTAACCCTAACCCTAACTTTTTCCTAACAGGAACAAGTCTCCTACAAAAGAACATAAACACAAAACACTACTTTCTAAACTAAATCACATGTGTGTCGCTCACTTAATTAGGAATATAGGAAAATTGAAAAGTGATATTTCGCATTGTACATCACAGGAACAAGTTTACAAGGAAAGAACAGAAACGGAAAGCACTAATTTTAAACGGAATCACATGTGTGTCACTCGCTCAATTAGGAATACAGGAAAACTGAAAAGTGTTATATCGAACTGTACAGGAGAGGAACAAGTTTCCAACAAAAGAACAGGAAAGCAAAGCACTACTTTGTAAACGGAAGCACATGTGTGTCGCTCGCTCAATTAGGAATACGGGAAACTGAAAAGTGTTATCTCGCACTGTACAGCACAGAAAAAAAGAAGAGAAAAGCATAGCACAACTTTGTAAACTAATTCACATACGTGTCACCCGTTCAATTATTATAACAGGAAAACTGAAAAGTGATATAATCCTAACCCTAACCGTAACCGTAACCGTAACCCTAACCCTAACCATAACCCTAACCCTAACCTAACCCTAACCCTGACCCTAACCCTAACCCTAACCCTAACTTTTTCCTAACAGGAACAAGTTTCCAACGAAAGAACATGAATGCAAAACACTACTTTGTAAACTAAATCACATGTGTGTCGCTCGCTCAATTAGGAATATAGGAAAATTGAAAAGTGATATATCACATTGTACATCACAGGAACAAGTTTCCAACGAAAGAACAGGAAAGCAAAGCACTACTTTGTAAACTAAAGCAAATGTGTGTCGCTCGCTCAATTAGGAAAACTGAAAAGTGTTATCTCGCACTGTACGGCACAGAAAAAAAGAAGAGAAAAGCAAAGCACAACTTTGTAAACTAATTCACATACGTGTCACCCATTCAATTATTATAAAGGAAAACTGAAAAGTGATATAATCCTAACCCTAACCGTAACCGTAATCGTAACTCTAACCCTAACCATAAACCTAACCCTAACGCTAACCGTAACCCTAACCCTAACCCTAACACATAACCCTAACCCTAACTCTAACTCTAACCCTAACCCTACCCTAACCCTAACCCTAACCCTAACCCTAACCCTACCCCCACCCTAACCCTAACCCTAACTTTATACTAACAGGAACAAGTTTCCAACAAAAGAACGTAAACGCAAAACACTACTTTGTAAACTAAATCACATGTGTGTCGCTCACTTAATTAGGAATATAGGAAAATTGAAAAGTGATATTTCGCATTGTACATCACAGGAACAAGTTTACAAGGAAAGAACAGAAACGGAAAGCACTAATTTTAAACGGAATCACATGTGTGTCACTCGCTCAATTAGGAATACAGGAAAACTGAAAAGTGTTATATCGAAATGTACAGTACAAGAACAAGTTTCAAACAAAAGAACAGGAAAGCAAAGCACTTTGTAAACGGAAGCACATGTGTGTCGCTCGCTCAATTAAGAATACAGGAAAACTGAAAAGTGTTATCTCGCACTGTACGGCAAAGAAACAAGTTTCTATCCAAAGAAGAGAAAAGCATAGCACAACTTTGTAAACTAATTCACATACGTGTCACCCGTTCAATTATTATAACAGGAAAACTGAAAAGTGATATAATCCTAACCCTAACCGTAACCGTAACTGTAACCCTAACCCTAACCATAACCCTAACCCTACCCTAACCCTAACCATAACCCTAACCCTACCCTAACCCTAACCCTAACCCTAACCCTAACCCTAATCCTATCCTAACCCTAACCCTACCCTAACCCTAACCCTAACCCTAACCCGACCCTAACCCTAACCCTAACCCTAACCATAATCCTATCCTAACCCTAACCCTACCCTAACCCTAACCCTAACCCTAACCCTAACCGTAACCCTAACCCTAACCCTAACCCGACCCTAACCCTAACCCTAACCCTAACCCTAACCCTAACCCTAACTTTTTCCTAACAGGAACAAGTTTCCAACAAATGAACATAAACGCAAAACACTACTTTGTGAACTAAATCAAATGTGTGTTGCTCGCTTAATTAGGAATATAGGAAAATTGAAAAGTGATATATCGCATTGTACATCACAAGAATAAGTTTACAACGAATGAACTGTAAAGGAAAGCACTAATTTTAAACGGAATCACATGTGTGTCACTCGCTCAATTAGGAATAGGGGAAAACTGAAAAGTGATATATCGAACTGTACAGCACAGGAACAAGTTTCCAACAAAAGAACAGGAAAGCAAAGCACTACTTTGTAAACGGAAGCACATGTGTGTCGCTCGCTCAAATAGGAATACAGGAAAACTGAAAAGTGTTATCTCGCACTGTACGGCACAGAAAAAAGAAGAGAAAAGCAAAGCACAACTTTGTAAACTAATTCACATAAGTGTCACCCGTTCAATTATTATAACAGGAAAACTGAAAAGTGATATAATCCTAACCCTAACCGTAACTGTAACCCTAACCCTAACCATAACCCTAACCCTACCCTAACCCTAACCCTAACCCTAACCCTAACCCTAACCCTAACCCTAATCCTACCCTAACCCAAACCCTAACCCTAACCCTAACTTTTTCCTAACAGGAACAAGTTTCGAACGAAAGAACATAAACGCAAAACACTACTTTGTAAACTAAATTACATGTGTGTCGCCCGCTCAATTAGGAATACAGGAAAAGTGAAACGTGATATTTCGCATTGTACATCACAGGAACAAGTTTCCAATGAAAGAACATAAACGCAAAACACTACTTTGTAAACTAAATAACATGTGTGTCGCTCGCTCAATTAGGAATACAGGAAAAGTGACAAGTGATAATTCGCATTGTACATCACAGGAACAAGTTTACAACGAAAGAACAGAAACGTAAAGCACTAATTTTAAACGGAATCACATGTGTGTCGCTCACTCAATTAGGAATACAGGAAAACGGAAAAGTGTTATCTCGCACTGTACGGCACAGAAACAAGTTTCCATCCAAAGAAGAGAAAAGCAAAGCACAACTTTGTAAACTAATTCACATACGTGTCACCCGTTCAATTATTATAACAGGAAAACAGAAAAGTGATATAATCCTAACACTAACCGTAACCGTAAACGTAACTCTAACCCTAACCATAAAGCTAACCCTATTGCTAACCGTAACGCTAACCCTAACCCTAACCCTAACCCTAACCCTAACCGTAACCCTAACCCTAACCCTACCCGACCCTAACCCTAACCCTAACCCTAACCCTAACCCTAACGCTAACCCTAACCCTAACCCTACCCTAACCCTAACCCTAACCCTAACCCTACCCCCACCCTAACCCTAACCCTAACTTTATCCTAACAGGAACAAGTTTCCAACAAAAGAACGTAAACGCAAAACACTACTTTGTAAACTAAATCACATGTGTGTCGCTCGCTTAATTAGGAATATAGGAAAATAGAAATGTGATATTTCGCATTGTACATCACAGGAACAAGTTTACAAGGAAAGAACAGAAACGGAAAGCACTAATTTTAAACGGAATCACATGTGTGTCACTCGCTCAATTAGGAATACAGGAAAACTGAAAAGTGTTATATCGAACTGTACAGTACAGGAACAAGTTTCCAACAAAAGAACAGGAAAGCAAAGCACTTTGTAAACGGAAGCACATGTGTGTCGCTCGCTCAATTAAGAATACAGGAAAACTGAAAAGTGTTATCTCGCACTGTACGGCAAAGAAACAAGTTTCTATTCAATGAAGAGAAAAGCATAGCACAACTTTGTAAACTAATTCACATACGTGTCACCCGTTCAATTATTATAACAGGAAAACTGAAAAGTGATATAATCCTAACCCTAACCCTAACCCTAACCCTAACCCTAACCATAACCCTAACCCTACCCTAACCCTAACCCTAACCCTAACCCTAACCCTATCCCTAACCCTAACCCTAACTTTTTCCTAACAGGAACAAGTCTCCTACAAAATAACATAAACACAAAACACTACTTTCTAAACTAAATCACATGTGTGTCGCTCACTTAATTAGGAATATAGGAAAATTGAAAAGTGATATTTCGCATTGTACATCACAGGAACAAGTTTACAAGGAAAGAACAGAAACGGAAAGCACTAATTTTAAACGGAATCACATGTGTGTCACTCGCTCAATTAGGAATACAGGAAAACTGAAAAGTGTTATATCGAACTGTACAAGAGAGGAACAAGTTTCCAACAAAAGAACAGGAAAGCAAAGCACTACTTTGTAAACGGAAGCACATGTGTGTCGCTCGCTCAATTAGGAATACGGGAAACTGAAAAGTGTTATCTCGCACTGTACAGCACAGAAAAAAAGAAGAGAAAAGCATAGCACAACTTTGTAAACTAATTCACATACGTGTCACCCGTTCAATTATTATAACAGGAAAACTGAAAAGTGATATAATCCTAACCCTAACCGTAACCGTAACCGTAACCCTAACCCTAACCATAACCCTAACCCTAACCTAACCCTAACCCTGACCCTAACCCTAACCCTAACCCTAACTTTTTCCTAACAGGAACAAGTTTCCAACGAAAGAACATGAATGCAAAACACTACTTTGTAAACTACATCACATGTGTGTCGCTCGCTCAATTAGGAATATAGGAAAATTGAAAAGTGATATATCACATTGTACATCACAGGAACAAGTTTCCAACGAAAGAACAGGAAAGCAAAGCACTACTTTGTAAACTGAAACAAATGTGTGTCGCTCGCTCAATTAGGAATACAGGAAAACTGAAAAGTGTTATCTCGCACTGTACGGCACAGAAAAAAAGAAGAGAAAAGCAAAGCACAACTTTGTAAACTAATTCACATACGTGTCACCCATTCAATTATTATAAAGGAAAACTGAAAAGTGATATAATCCTAACCCTAACCCTAACCGTAATCGTAACTCTAACCCTAACCATAAACCTAACCCTAACGCTAACCGTAACCCTAACCCTAACCCTAACACATAACCCTAACCCTAACACATAACCCTAACCCTAACTCTATATCTAACCCTAACCCTACCCTAACCCTAACCCTAACCCTAACTTTATCCTAACAGGAACAAGTTTCCAACAAAAGAACATAAACGCAAAACACTACTTTGTAAACTAAATCACATGTGTGTCGCTCGCTTAATTAGGAATATAGGAAAATAGAAAAGTGATATTTCGCATTGTACATCACAGGAACAAGTTTACAAGGAAAGAACAGAAACGGAAAGCACTAATTTTAAACAGAATCACATGTGTGTCACTCGCTCAATTAGGAATACAGGAAAACTGAAAAGTGTTATATCGAACTGTACAGTACAGGAACAAGTTTCCAACAAAAGAACAGGAAAGCAAAGCACTTTGTAAACGGAAGCACATGTGTGTCGCTCGCTCAATTAAGAATACAGGAAAACTGAAAAGTGTTATCTCGCACTGTACGGCAAAGAAACAAGTTTCTATCCAAAGAAGAGAAAAGCATAGCACAACTTTGTAAACTAATTCACATACGTGTCACCCGTTCAATTATTATAACAGAAAAACTGAAAAGTGATATAATCCTAACCCTAACCGTAACCGTAACTGTAACCCTAACCCTAACCATAACCCTAACCCTACCCTAACCCTAACCCTAACCCTAACCCTAACCCTAACCCTAATTCTATCCTAACCCTAACCCTACCCTAACCCTAACCTTAAGCATAACCCTAACCCTAACCCGACCCTAACCCTAACCCTAACCCTAACCCTAATCCTATCCTAACCCTAACCCTACCCTAACCCTAACCCTAACCCTAACCCTAACCCTAACCGTAACCCTAACCCTAACCCTAACCCGACCCTAACCCTAACCCTAACCCTAACCCTAACCCTAACCCTAACTTTTTCCTAACAGGAACAAGTTTCCAACAAATGAACATAAACGCAAAACACTACTTTGTGAACTAAATCAAATGTGTGTTGCTCGCTTAATTAGGAATATAGGAAAATTGAAAAGTGATATATCGCATTGTACATCACAAGAATAAGTTTACAACGAATGAACTGTAAAGGAAAGCACTAATTTTAAACGGAATCACATGTGTGTCACTCGCTCAATTAGGAATAGGGGAAAACTGAAAAGTGATATATCGAACTGTACAGCACAGGAACAAGTTTCCAACAAAAGAACAGGAAAGCAAAGCACTACTTTGTAAACGGAAGCACATGTGTGTCGCTCGCTCAATTAGGAATACAGGAAAACTGAAAAGTGTTATCTCGCACTGTACGGCACAGAAAAAAGAAGAGAAAAGCAAAGCAAAACTTTGTAAACTAATTCACATACGTGTCACCCATTCAATTATTATAAAGGAAAACTGAAAAGTGATATAATCCTAACCCTAACCGTAACCGTAATCGTAACTCTAACCCTAACCATAAACCTAACCCTAACGCTAACCGTAACCCTAACCCTAACCCTAACACATAACCCTAACCCTAACTCTAACCCTAACCCTACCCTAACCCTAACCCTAACCCTAACCCTAACCCTACCCCCACCCTAACCCTAACCCTAACTTTATCCTAACAGGAACAAGTTTCCAACAAAAGAACGTAAACGCAAAACACTACTTTGTAAACTAAATCACATGTGTGTCGCTCGCTTAATTAGGAATATAGGAAAATAGAAAAGTGATATTTCGCATTGTACATCACAGGAACAAGTTTACAAGGAAAGAACAGAAACGGAAAGCACTAATTTTAAACGGAATCACATGTGTGTCACTCGCTCAATTAGGAATACAGGAAAACTGAAAAGTGTTATATCGAACTGTACAGTACAGGAACAAGTTTCCAACAAAAGAACAGGAAAGCAAAGCACTTTGTAAACGGAAGCACATGTGTGTCGCTCGCTCAATTAAGAATACAGGAAAACTGAAAAGTGTTATCTCGCACTGTACGGCAAAGAAACAAGTTTCTATCCAATGAAGAGAAAAGCATAGCACAACTTTGTAAACTAATTCACATACGTGTCACCCGTTCAATTATTATAACAGGAAAACTGAAAAGTGATATAATCCTAACCCTAACCCTAACCCTAACCCTAACCCTAACCCTAATCCTACCCTAACCCAAACCCTAACCCTAACCCTAACTTTTTCCTAACAGGAACAAGTTTCGAACGAAAGAACATAAACGCAAAACACTACTTTGTAAACTAAATTACATGTGTGTCGCCCGCTCAATTAGGAATACAGGAAAAGTGAAACGTGATATTTCGCATTGTACATCACAGGAACAAGTTTCCAACGAAAGAACATAAACGCAAAACACTACCTTGTAAACTAAATAACATGTGTGTCGCTCGCTCAATTAGGAATACAGGAAAAGTGACAAGTGATAATTCGCATTGTACATCACAGGAACAAGTTTACAACGAAAGAACAGAAACGTAAAGCACTAATTTTAAACGGAATCACATGTGTGTCGCTCACTCAATTAGGAATACAGGAAAACGGAAAAGTGTTATCTCGCACTGTACGGCACAGAAACAAGTTTCCATCCAAAGAAGAGAAAAGCAAAGCACAACTTTGTAAACTAATTCACATACGTGTCACCCGTTCAATTATTATAACAGGAAAACAGAAAAGTGATATAATCCTAACACTAACCGTAACCGTAAACGTAACTCTAACCCTAACCATAAAGCTAACCCTATTGCTAACCGTAACGCTAACCCTAACCCTAGCCCATAACCGTAACCCTACCGCTAACCCTAACCATAACCCTACCCTAACCCTAACCCTAACCCTAACCCTAACCCTAACCCTAACGCTAACCCTAACCCTAACCCTACCCTAACCCTAACCCTAACCCTAACCCTAACCCTAACTCTAACCCTAACCCTAACCCCAACCCTAACCCTACCCTAACCCTAACCGTAACCCTAACCCTAACGCTAACCCTAACCCTACCCACACCCTAACCCTAACCCTAACCCTAACCCTAGACCTAACCCTAACCCCACCGTAACCCTAACCCTAACCCTAACCCTAACCCTATCCCTAACCCTAACCCTAACTTTTTCCTAACAGGAACAAGTCTCCTACAAAAGAACATAAACACAAAACACTACTTTCTAAACTAAATCACATGTGTGTCGCTCACTTAATTAGGAATATAGGAAAATTGAAAAGTGATATTTCGCATTGTACATCACAGGAACAAGTTTACAAGGAAAGAACAAAAACTAATTTTAATTTTAAACGGAATCACATGTGTGTCACTCGCTCAATTAGGAATACAGGAAAACTGAAAAGTGTTATATCGAACTGTACAGGAGAGGAACAAGTTTCCAACAAAAGAACAGGAAAGCAAAGCACTACTTTGTAAACGGAAGCACATGTGTGTCGCTCGCTCAATTAGGAATACGGGAAACTGAAAAGTGTTATCTCGCACTGTACAGCACAGAAAAAAAGAAGAGAAAAGCATAGCACAACTTTGTAAACTAATTCACATACGTGTCACCCGTTCAATTATTATAACAGGAAAACTGAAAAGTGATATAATCCTAACCCTAACCGTAACCGTAACCGTAACCCTAACCCTAACCATAACCCTAACCCTAACCTAACCCTAACCCTGACCCTAACCCTAACCCTAACCCTAACTTTTTCCTAACAGGAACAAGTTTCCAACGAAAGAACATGAATGCAAAACACTACTTTGTAAACTACATCACATGTGTGTCGCTCGCACAATTAGGAATATAGGAAAATTGAAAAGTGATATATCGCATTGTACATCACAGGAACAAGTTTCCAACGAAAGAACAGGAAAGCAAAGCACTACTTTGTAAACTAAAGCAAATGTGTGTCGCTCGCTCAATTAGGAAAACTGAAAAGTGTTATCTCGCACTGTACGGCACAGAAAAAAAGAAGAGAAAAGCAAAGCACAACTTTGTAAACTAATTCACATACGTGTCACCCATTCAATTATTATAAAGGAAAACTGAAAAGTGATATAATCCTAACCCTAACCCTAACCGTAATCGTAACTCTAACCCTAGCCATAAACCTAACCCTAACGCTAACCGTAACCCTAACCCTAACCCTAACACATAACCCTAACCCTAACTCTAACTCTAACCCTAACCCTACCATAACCCTAACCCTAACCCTACCCCCACCCTAACCCTAACCCTAACTTTATCCTAACAGGAACAAGTTTCCAACAAAAGAACGTAAACGCAAAACACTACTTTGTAAACTAAATCACATGTGTGTCGCTCGCTTAATTAGGAATATAGGAAAATAGAAAAGTGATATTTCGCATTGTACATCACAGGAACAAATTTACAAGGAAAGAACAGAAACGGAAAGCACTAATTTTAAACGGAATCACATGTGTGTCACTCGCTCAATTAGGAATACAGGAAAACTGAAAAGTGTTATATCGAACTGTACAGTACAGGAACAAGTTTCCAACAAAAGAACAGGAAAGCAAAGCACTTTGTAAACGGAAGCACATGTGTGTCGCTCGCTCAATTAAGAATACAGGAAAACTGAAAAGTGTTATCTCGCACTGTACGGCAAAGAAACAAGTTTCTATCCAATGAAGAGAAAAGCATAGCACAACTTTGTAAACTAATTCACATACGTGTCACCCGTTCAATTATTATAACAGGAAAACTGAAAATTGATATAATCCTAACCCTAACCGTAACTGTAACCCTAACCCTAACCATAACCCTAACCCTACCCTAAACCTAACCCTAACCCTAACCCTAACCCTAATCCTACCCTAACCCAAACCCTAACCCTAACCCTAACTTTTTCCTTACAGGAACAAGTTTCGAACGAAAGAACATAAACGCAAAACACTACTTTGTAAACTAAATTACATGTGTGTCGCCCGCTCAATTAGGAATACAGGAAAAGTGAAACGTGATATTTCGCATTGTACATCACAGGAACAAGTTTCCAACGAAAGAACATAAACGCAAAACACTACTTTGTAAACTAAATAACATGTGTGTCGCTCGCTCAATTAGGAATACAGGAAAAGTGACAAGTGATAATTCGCATTGTACATCACAGGAACAAGTTTACAACGAAAGAACAGAAACGTAAAGCACTAATTTTAAACGGAGTCACATGTGTGTCGCTCACTCAATTAGGAATACAGGAAAACGGAAAAGTGTTATCTCGCACTGTACGGCACAGAAACAAGTTTCCATCCAAAGAAGAGAAAAGCAAAGCACAACTTTGTAAACTAATTCACATACGTGTCACCCGTTCAATTATTATAACAGGAAAACTGAAAAGTGATATAATCCTAACACTAACCGTAACCGTAAACGTAACTCTAACCCTAACCATAAAGCTAACCCTAATGCTAACCGTAACGCTAACCCTAACCCTAGCCCATAACCGTAACCCTACCGCTAACCCTAACCATAACCCTACCCTAACCCTAACCCTAACCCTAACCCTAACGCTAACCCTAACCCTAATCCCAACCCTAACCCTACCCTAACCCTAACCGTAACCCTAACCCTAACCCTAACCCTAACCCTAACCCTAACCGTATCCCTAACCCTAACCCTAACTTTTTCCTAACAGGAACAAGTCTCCTACAAAAGAACATAAACACAAAACACTACTTTCTAAACTAAATCACATGTGTGTCGCTCACTTAATTAGGAATATAGGAAAATTGAAAAGTGATATTTCGCATTGTACATCACAGGAACAAGTTTACAAGGAAAGAACAGAAACGGAAAGCACTAATTTTAAACGGAATCACATGTGTGTCACTCGCTCAATTAGGAATACAGGAAAACTGAAAAGTGTTATATCGAACTGTACAGGAGAGGAACAAGTTTCCAACAAAAGAACAGGAAAGCAAAGCACTACTTTGTAAACGGAAGCACATGTGTGTCGCTCGCTCAATTAGGAATACGGGAAACTGAAAAGTGTTATCTCGCACTGTACAGCACAGAAAAAAAGAAGAGAAAAGCATAGCACAACTTTGTAAACTAATTCACATACGTGTCACCCGTTCAATTATTATAACAGGAAAACTGAAAAGTGATATAATCCTAACCCTAACCGTAACCGTAACCGTAACCCTAACCCTAACCATAACCCTAACCCTAACCTAACCCTAACCCTGACCCTAACCCTAACCCTAACCCTAACTTTTTCCTAACAGGAACAAGTTTCCAACGAAAGAACATGAATGCAAAACACTACTTTGTAAACTAAATCACATGTGTGTCGCTCGCTCAATTAGGAATATAGGAAAATTGAAAAGTGATATATCACATTGTACATCACAGGAACAAGTTTCCAACGAAAGAACAGGAAAGCAAAGCACTACTTTGTAAACTAAAGCAAATGTGTGTCGCTAGCTCAATTAGGAAAACTGAAAAGTGTTATCTCGCACTGTACGGCACAGAAAAAAAGAAGAGAAAAGCAAAGCACAACTTTGTAAACTAATTCACATACGTGTCACCCATTCAATTATTATAAAGGAAAACTGAAAAGTGATATAATCCTAACCCTAACCCTAACCGTAATCGTAACTCTAACCCTAACCATAAACCTTACCCTAACGCTAACCGTAACCCTAACCCTAACCCTAACACATAACCCTAACCCTAACTCTAACTCTAACCCTAACCCTACCCTAACCCTAACCCTAACCCTAACCCTAACCCTACCCCCACCCTAACCCTAACCCTAACTTTATCCTAACAGGAACAAGTTTCCAACAAAAGAACGTAAACGCAAAACACTACTTTGTAAACTAAATCACATGTGTGTCGCTCACTTAATTAGGAATATAGGAAAATTGAAAAGTGATATTTCGCATTGTACATCACAGGAACAAGTTTACAAGGAAAGAACAGAAACGGAAAGCACTAATTTTAAACGGAATCACATGTGTGTCACTCGCTCAATTAGGAATACAGGAAAACTGAAAAGTGTTATATCGAACTGTACAGTACAAGAACAAGTTTCAAACAAAAGAACAGGAAAGCAAAGCACTTTGTAAACGGAAGCACATGTGTGTCGCTCGCTCAATTAAGAATACAGGAAAACTGAAAAGTGTTATCTCGCACTGTACGGCAAAGAAACAAGTTTCTATCCAAAGAAGAGAAAAGCATAGCACAACGTTGTAAACTAATTCACATACGTGTCACCCGTTCAATTATTATAACAGGAAAACTGAAAAGTGATATAATCCTAACCCTAACCGTAACCGTAACTGTAACCCTAACCCTAACCATAACCCTAACCCTACCCTAACCCTAACCATAACCCTAACCCTACCCTAACCCTAACCCTAACCCTAACCCTAACCCTAATCCTATCCTAACCCTAACCCTACCCTAACCCTAACCCTAACCCTAACCCTAACCCTAACCGTAACCCTAACCCTAACCCTACCCGACCCTAACCCTAACCCTAACCCTAACCCTAACCCTAACGCTAACCCTAACCCTAACCCTACCCTAACCCTAACCCTAACCCTAACCCTACCCCCACCCTAACCCTAACCCTAACTTTATCCTAACAGGAACAAGTTTCCAACAAAAGAACGTAAACGCAAAACACTACTTTGTAAACTAAATCACATGTGTGTCGCTCGCTTAATTAGGAATATAGGAAAATAGAAATGTGATATTTCGCATTGTACATCACAGGAACAAGTTTACAAGGAAAGAACAGAAACGGAAAGCACTAATTTTAAACGGAATCACATGTGTGTCACTCGCTCAATTAGGAATACAGGAAAACTGAAAAGTGTTATATCGAACTGTACAGTACAGGAACAAGTTTCCAACAAAAGAACAGGAAAGCAAAGCACTTTGTAAACGGAAGCACATGTGTGTCGCTCGCTCAATTAAGAATACAGGAAAACTGAAAAGTGTTATCTCGCACTGTACGGCAAAGAAACAAGTTTCTATTCAATGAAGAGAAAAGCATAGCACAACTTTGTAAACTAATTCACATACGTGTCACCCGTTCAATTATTATAACAGGAAAACTGAAAAGTGATATAATCCTAACCCTAACCCTAACCCTAACCCTAACCATAACCCTAACCCTACCCTAACCCTAACCCTAACCCTAACCCTAACCCTATCCCTAACCCTAACCCTAACTTTTTCCTAACAGGAACAAGTCTCCTACAAAATAACATAAACACAAAACACTACTTTCTAAACTAAATCACATGTGTGTCGCTCACTTAATTAGGAATATAGGAAAATTGAAAAGTGATATTTCGCATTGTACATCACAGGAACAAGTTTACAAGGAAAGAACAGAAACGGAAAGCACTAATTTTAAACGGAATCACATGTGTGTCACTCGCTCAATTAGGAATACAGGAAAACTGAAAAGTGTTATATCGAACTGTACAAGAGAGGAACAAGTTTCCAACAAAAGAACAGGAAAGCAAAGCACTACTTTGTAAACGGAAGCACATGTGTGTCGCTCGCTCAATTAGGAATACGGGAAACTGAAAAGTGTTATCTCGCACTGTACAGCACAGAAAAAAAGAAGAGAAAAGCATAGCACAACTTTGTAAACTAATTCACATACGTGTCACCCGTTCAATTATTATAACAGGAAAACTGAAAAGTGATATAATCCTAACCCTAACCGTAACCGTAACCGTAACCCTAACCCTAACCATAACCCTAACCCTAACCTAACCCTAACCCTGACCCTAACCCTAACCCTAACCCTAACTTTTTCCTAACAGGAACAAGTTTCCAACGAAAGAACATGAATGCAAAACACTACTTTGTAAACTACATCACATGTGTGTCGCTCGCTCAATTAGGAATATAGGAAAATTGAAAAGTGATATATCACATTGTACATCACAGGAACAAGTTTCCAACGAAAGAACAGGAAAGCAAAGCACTACTTTGTAAACTGAAACAAATGTGTGTCGCTCGCTCAATTAGGAATACAGGAAAACTGAAAAGTGTTATCTCGCACTGTACGGCACAGAAAAAAAGAAGAGAAAAGCAAAGCACAACTTTGTAAACTAATTCACATACGTGTCACCCATTCAATTATTATAAAGGAAAACTGAAAAGTGATATAATCCTAACCCTAACCCTAACCGTAATCGTAACTCTAACCCTAACCATAAACCTAACCCTAACGCTAACCGTAACCCTAACCCTAACCCTAACACATAACCCTAACCCTAACACATAACCCTAACCCTAACTCTATATCTAACCCTAACCCTACCCTAACCCTAACCCTAACCCTAACTTTATCCTAACAGGAACAAGTTTCCAACAAAAGAACATAAACGCAAAACACTACTTTGTAAACTAAATCACATGTGTGTCGCTCGCTTAATTAGGAATATAGGAAAATAGAAAAGTGATATTTCGCATTGTACATCACAGGAACAAGTTTACAAGGAAAGAACAGAAACGGAAAGCACTAATTTTAAACAGAATCACATGTGTGTCACTCGCTCAATTAGGAATACAGGAAAACTGAAAAGTGTTATATCGAACTGTACAGTACAGGAACAAGTTTCCAACAAAAGAACAGGAAAGCAAAGCACTTTGTAAACGGAAGCACATGTGTGTCGCTCGCTCAATTAAGAATACAGGAAAACTGAAAAGTGTTATCTCGCACTGTACGGCAAAGAAACAAGTTTCTATCCAAAGAAGAGAAAAGCATAGCACAACTTTGTAAACTAATTCACATACGTGTCACCCGTTCAATTATTATAACAGAAAAACTGAAAAGTGATATAATCCTAACCCTAACCGTAACCGTAACTGTAACCCTAACCCTAACCATAACCCTAACCCTACCCTAACCCTAACCCTAACCCTAACCCTAACCCTAACCCTAACCCTAATTCTATCCTAACCCTAACCCTACCCTAACCCTAACCTTAAGCATAACCCTAACCCTAACCCGACCCTAACCCTAACCCTAACCCTAACCCTAATCCTATCCTAACCCTAACCCTACCCTAACCCTAACCCTAACCCTAACCCTAACCGTAACCCTAACCCTAACCCTAACCCGACCCTAACCCTAACCCTAACCCTAACCCTAACCCTAACCCTAACTTTTTCCTAACAGGAACAAGTTTCCAACAAATGAACATAAACGCAAAACACTACTTTGTGAACTAAATCAAATGTGTGTTGCTCGCTTAATTAGGAATATAGGAAAATTGAAAAGTGATATATCGCATTGTACATCACAAGAATAAGTTTACAACGAATGAACTGTAAAGGAAAGCACTAATTTTAAACGGAATCACATGTGTGTCACTCGCTCAATTAGGAATAGGGGAAAACTGAAAAGTGATATATCGAACTGTACAGCACAGGAACAAGTTTCCAACAAAAGAACAGGAAAGCAAAGCACTACTTTGTAAACGGAAGCACATGTGTGTCGCTCGCTCAATTAGGAATACAGGAAAACTGAAAAGTGTTATCTCGCACTGTACGGCACAGAAAAAAGAAGAGAAAAGCAAAGCAAAACTTTGTAAACTAATTCACATACGTGTCACCCATTCAATTATTATAAAGGAAAACTGAAAAGTGATATAATCCTAACCCTAACCGTAACCGTAATCGTAACCCTAACCCTAACCCTAACACATAACCCTAACCCTAACTCTAACCCTAACCCTACCCTAACCCTAACCCTAACCCTAACCCTAACCCTACCCCCACCCTAACCCTAACCCTAACTTTATCCTAACAGGAACAAGTTTCCAACAAAAGAACGTAAACGCAAAACACTACTTTGTAAACTAAATCACATGTGTGTCGCTCGCTTAATTAGGAATATAGGAAAATAGAAAAGTGATATTTCGCATTGTACATCACAGGAACAAGTTTACAAGGAAAGAACAGAAACGGAAAGCACTAATTTTAAACGGAATCACATGTGTGTCACTCGCTCAATTAGGAATACAGGAAAACTGAAAAGTGTTATATCGAACTGTACAGTACAGGAACAAGTTTCCAACAAAAGAACAGGAAAGCAAAGCACTTTGTAAACGGAAGCACATGTGTGTCGCTCGCTCAATTAAGAATACAGGAAAACTGAAAAGTGTTATCTCGCACTGTACGGCAAAGAAACAAGTTTCTATCCAATGAAGAGAAAAGCATAGCACAACTTTGTAAACTAATTCACATACGTGTCACCCGTTCAATTATTATAACAGGAAAACTGAAAAGTGATATAATCCTAACCCTAACCCTAACCCTAACCCTAACCCTAACCCTAATCCTACCCTAACCCAAACCCTAACCCTAACCCTAACTTTTTCCTAACAGGAACAAGTTTCGAACGAAAGAACATAAACGCAAAACACTACTTTGTAAACTAAATTACATGTGTGTCGCCCGCTCAATTAGGAATACAGGAAAAGTGAAAAGTGATATTTCGCATTGTACATCACAGGAACAAGTTTCCAACGAAAGAACATAAACGCAAAACACTACCTTGTAAACTAAATAACATGTGTGTCGCTCGCTCAATTAGGAATACAGGAAAAGTGACAAGTGATAATTTGCATTGTACATCACAGGAACAAGTTTACAACGAAAGAACAGAAACGTAAAGCACTAATTTTAAACGGAGTCACATGTGTGTCGCTCACTCAATTAGGAATACAGGAAAACGGAAAAGTGTTATCTCGCACTGTACGGCACAGAAACAAGTTTCCATCCAAAGAAGAGAAAAGCAAAGCACAACTTTGTAAACTAATTCACATACGTGTCACCCGTTCAATTATTATAACAGGAAAACTGAAAAGTGATATAATCCTAACACTAACCGTAACCGTAAACGTAACTCTAACCCTAACCATAAAGCTAACCCTAATGCTAACCGTAACGCTAACCCTAACCCTAGCCCATAACCGTAACCCTACCGCTAACCCTAACCATAACCCTACCCTAACCCTTACCCTAACCCTAACCCTAACGCTAACCCTAACCCTAACCCCAACCCTAACCCTACCCTAACCCTAACCGTAACCCTAACCCTAACCCTAACCCTAACCGTATCCCTAACCCTAACCCTAACTTTTTCCTAACAGGAACAAGTCTCCTACAAAAGAACATAAACACAAAACACTACTTTCTAAACTAAATCACATGTGTGTCGCTCACTTAATTAGGAATATAGGAAAATTGAAAAGTGATATTTCGCATTGTACATCACAGGAACAATTTACAAGGAAAGAACAGAAACGGAAAGCACTAATTTTAAACGGAATCACATGTGTGTCACTCGCTCAATTAGGAATATAGGAAAACTGAAAAGTGTTATATCGAACTGTACAGGAGAGGAACAAGTTTCCAACAAAAGAACAGGAAAGCAAAGCACTACTTTGTAAACGGAAGCACATGTGTGTCGCTCGCTCAATTAGGAATACGGGAAACTGAAAAGTGTTATCTCGCACTGTACAGCACAGAAAAAAAGAAGAGAAAAGCATAGCACAACTTTGTAAACTAATTCACATACGTGTCACCCGTTCAATTATTATAACAGGAAAACTGAAAAGTGATATAATCCTAACCCTAACCGTAACCGTAACCGTAACCCTAACCCTAACCATAACCCTAACCCTAACCTAACCCTAACCCTGACCCTAACCCTAACCCTAACCCTAACTTTTTCCTAACAGGAACAAGTTTCCAACGAAAGAACATGAATGCAAAACACTACTTTGTAAACTAAATCACATGTGTGTCGCTCGCTCAATTAGGAATATAGGAAAATTGAAAAGTGATATATCACATTGTACATCACAGGAACAAGTTTCCAACGAAAGAACAGGAAAGCAAAGCACTACTTTGTAAACTAAAGCAAATGTGTGTCGCTCGCTCAATTAGGAAAACTGAAAAGTGTTATCTCGCACTGTACGGCACAGAAAAAAAGAAGAGAAAAGCAAAGCACAACTTTGTAAACTAATTCACATACGTGTCACCCATTCAATTATTATAAAGGAAAACTGAAAAGTGATATAATCCTAACCCTAACCCTAACCGTAATCGTAACTCTAACCCTAACCATAAACCTAACCCTAACGCTAACCGTAACCCTAACACTAACCCTAACACATAACCCTAACCCTAACTCTAACTCTAACCCTAACCCTACCCTAACCCTAACCCTAACCCTAACCCTAACCCTACCCCCACCCTAACCCTAACCCTAACTTTATCCTAACAGGAACAAGTTTCCAACAAAAGAACGTAAACGCAAAACACTACTTTGTAAACTAAATCACATGTGTGTCGCTCACTTAATTAGGAATATAGGAAAATTGAAAAGTGATATTTCGCATTGTACATCACAGGAACAAGTTTACAAGGAAAGAACAGAAACGGAAAGCACTAATTTTAAACGGAATCACATGTGTGTCACTCGCTCAATTAGGAATACAGGAAAACTGAAAAGTGTTATATCGAACTGTACAGTACAAGAACAAGTTTCAAACAAAAGAACAGGAAAGCAAAGCACTTTGTAAACGGAAGCACATGTGTGTCGCTCGCTCAATTAAGAATACAGGAAAACTGAAAAGTGTTATCTCGCACTGTACGGCAAAGAAACAAGTTTCTATCCAAAGAAGAGAAAAGCATAGCACAACTTTGTAAACTAATTCACATACGTGTCACCCGTTCAATTATTATAACAGGAAAACTGAAAAGTGATATAATCCTAACCCTAACCGTAACCGTAACTGTAACCCTAACCCTAACCATAACCCTAACCCTACCCTAACCCTAACCATAACCCTAACCCTACCCTAACCCTAACCCTAACCCTAACCCTAACCCTAATCCTATCCTAACCCTAACCCTACCTAACCCTAACCCTAACCCTAACCCGACCCTAACCCTAACCCTAACCATAACCATAATCCTATCCTAACCCTAACCCTACCCTAACCCTAACCCTAACCCTAAACCTAACCCTAACCCTAACCCTAACCCGACCCTAACCCTAACCCTAACCCTAACCCTAACCCTAACCCTAACCCTAACTTTTTCCTAACAGGAACAAGTTTCCAACAAATGAACATAAACGCAAAACACTACTTTGTGAACTAAATCAAATGTGTGTTGCTCGCTTAATTAGGAATATAGGAAAATTGAAAAGTGATATATCGCATTGTACATCACAAGAATAAGTTTACAACGAATGAACTGTAAAGGAAAGCACTAATTTTAAACGGAATCACATGTGTGTCACTCGCTCAATTAGGAATAGGGGAAAACTGAAAAGTGATATATCGAACTGTACAGCACAGGAACAAGTTTCCAACAAAAGAACAGGAAAGCAAAGCACTACTTTGTAAACGGAAGCACATGTGTGTCGCTCGCTCAATTAGGAATACAGGTAAACTGAAAAGTGTTATCTCGCACTGTACAGCACAGAAAAAAAGAAGAGAAAAGCATAGCACAACTTTGTAAACTAATTCACATACGTGTCACCCGTTCAATTATTATAACAGGAAAACTGAAAAGTGATATAATCCTAACCCTAACCGTAACTGTAACCCTAACCCTAACCATAACCCTAACCCTACCCTAAACCTAACCCTAACCCTAACCCTAACCCTAACCCTAACCCTAACCCTAATCCTACCCTAACCCAAACCCTAACCCTAACCCTAACTTTTTCCTAACAGGAACAAGTTTCGAACGAAAGAACATAAACGCAAAACACTACTTTGTAAACTAAATTACATGTGTGTCGCCCGCTCAATTAGGAATACAGGAAAAGTGAAACGTGATATTTCGCATTGTACATCACAGGAAGAAGTTTCCAACGAAAGAACATAAACGCAAAACACTACTTTGTAAACTAAATAACATGTGTGTCGCTCGCTCAATTAGGAATACAGGAAAAGTGACAAGTGATAATTCGCATTGTACATCACAGGAACAAGTTTACAACGAAAGAACAGAAACGTAAAGCACTAATTTTAAACGGAATCACATGTGTGTCGCTCACTCAATTAGGAATACAGGAAAACGGAAAAGTGTTATCTCGCACTGTACGGCACAGAAACAAGTTTCCATCCAAAGAAGAGAAAAGCAAAGCACAACTTTGTAAACTAATTCACATACGTGTCACCCGTTCAATTATTATAACAGGAAAACAGAAAAGTGATATAATCCTAACACTAACCGTAACCGTAAACGTAACTCTAACCCTAACCATAAAGCTAACCCTATTGCTAACCGTAACGCTAACCCTAACCCTAGCCCATAACCGTAACCCTACCGCTAACCCTAACCATAACCCTACCCTAACCCTTACCCTAACCCTAACCCTAACCCTAACGCTAACCCTAACCCTAACCCTACCCTAACCCTAACCCTAACCCTAACCCTAACCCTAACCCTAACCCTAACTCTAACCCTAACCCTAACCCTACCCTAACCCTAACCCTAACCCTAACCCCAACCCTAACCCTACCCTAACCCTAACCGTAACCCTAACCCTAACGCTAACCCTAACCCTACCCACACCCTAACCCTAACCCTAACCCTAACCCTAGACCTAACCCTAACCCCACCGTAACCCTAACCCTAACCCTAACCCTAACCCTATCCCTAACCCTAACCCTAACTTTTTCCTAACAGGAACAAGTCTCCTACAAAAGAACATAAACACAAAACACTACTTTCTAAACTAAATCACATGTGTGTCGCTCACTTAATTAGGAATATAGGAAAATTGAAAAGTGATATTTCGCATTGTACATCACAGGAACAAGTTTACAACGAAAGAACAGAAACGTAAAGCACTAATTTTAAACGGAATCACATGTGTGTCGCTCACTCAATTAGGAATACAGGAAAACGGAAAAGTGTTATATTGAACTGTACAGGAGAGGAACAAGTTTCCAACAAAAGAACAGGAAAGCAAAGCACTACTTTGTAAAGGGAAGCACATGTGTGTCGCTTGCTCAATTAGGAATACGGGAAACTGAAAAGTGTTATCTCGCACTGTACAGCACAGAAAAAAAGAAGAGAAAAGCATAGCACAACTTTGTAAACTAATTCACATACGTGTCACCCGTTCAATTATTATAACAGGAAAACTGAAAAGTGATATAATCCTAACCCTAACCGTAACCGTAACCGTAACCCTAACCCTAACCATAACCCTAACCCTAACCTAACCCTAACCCTGACCCTAACCCTAACCCTAACCCTAACTTTTTCCTAACAGGAACAAGTTTCCAACGAAAGAACATGAATGCAAAACACTACTTTGTAAACTACATCACATGTGTGTCGCTCGCACAATTAGGAATATAGGAAAATTGAAAAGTGATATATCGCATTGTACATCACAGGAACAAGTTTCCAACGAAAGAACAGGAAAGCAAAGCACTACTTTGTAAACTAAAGCAAATGTGTGTCGCTCGCTCAATTAGGAAAACTGAAAAGTGTTATCTCGCACTGTACGGCACAGAAAAAAAGAAGAGAAAAGCAAAGCACAACTTTGTAAACTAATTCACATACGTGTCACCCATTCAATTATTATAAAGGAAAACTGAAAAGTGATATAATCCTAACCCTAACCCTAACCGTAATCGTAACTCTAACCCTAGCCATAAACCTAACCCTAACGCTAACCGTAACCCTAACCCTAACCCTAACACATAACCCTAACCCTAACTCTAACTCTAACCCTAACCCTACCCTAACCCTAACCCTAACCCTACCCCCACCCTAACCCTAACCCTAACTTTATCCTAACAGGAACAAGTTTCCAACAAAAGAACGTAAACGCAAAACACTACTTTGTAAACTAAATCACATGTGTGTCGCTCGCTTAATTAGGAATATAGGAAAATAGAAAAGTGATATTTCGCATTGTACATCACTGGAACAAATTTACAAGGAAAGAACAGAAACGGAAAGCACTAATTTTAAACGGAATCACATGTGTGTCACTCGCTCAATTAGGAATACAGGAAAACTGAAAAGTGTTATATCGAACTGTACAGTACAGGAACAAGTTTCCAACAAAAGAACAGGAAAGCAAAGCACATTGTAAACGGAAGCACATGTGTGTCGCTCGCTCAATTAAGAATACAGGAAAACTGAAAAGTGTTATCTCGCACTGTACGGCAAAGAAACAAGTTTCTATCCAATGAAGAGAAAAGCATAGCACAACTTTGTAAACTAATTCACATACGTGTCACCCGTTCAATTATTATAACAGGAAAACTGAAAAGTGATATAATCCTAACCCTAACCGTAACTGTAACCCTAACCCTAACCATAACCCTAACCCTACCCTAAACCTAACCCTAACCCTAACCCTAACCCTAATCCTACCCTAACCCAAACCCTAACCCTAACCCTAACTTTTTCCTTACAGGAACAAGTTTCGAACGAAAGAACATAAACGCAAAACACTACTTTGTAAACTAAATTACATGTGTGTCGCCCGCTCAATTAGGAATACAGGAAAAGTGAAAAGTGATATTTCGCATTGTACATCACAGGAACAAGTTTCCAACGAAAGAACATAAACGCAAAACACAACTTTGTAAACTAAATAACATGTGTGTCGCTCGCTCAATTAGGAATACAGGAAAAGTGACAAGTGATAATTCGCATTGTACATCACAGGAACAAGTTTACAACGAAAGAACAGAAACGTAAAGCACTAATTTTAAACGGAGTCACATGTGTGTCGCTCACTCAATTAGGAATACAGGAAAACGGAAAAGTGTTATCTCGCACTGTACGGCACAGAAACAAGTTTCCATCCAAAGAAGAGAAAAGCAAAGCACAACTTTGTAAACTAATTCACATACGTGTCACCCGTTCAATTATTATAACAGGAAAACTGAAAAGTGATATAATCCTAACACTAACCGTAACCGTAAACGTAACTCTAACCCTAACCATAAAGCTAACCCTAATGCTAACCGTAACGCTAACCCTAACCCTAGCCCATAACCGTAACCCTACCGCTAACCCTAACCATAACCCTACCCTAACCCTAACCCTAACCCTAACCCTAACCCTAACGCTAACCCTAACCCTAACCCCAACCCTAACCCTACCCTAACCCTAACCGTAACCCTAACCCTAACCCTAACCCTAACCCTAACCCTAACCCTAACCGTATCCCTAACCCTAACCCTAACTTTTTCCTAACAGGAACAAGTCTCCTACAAAAGAACATAAACACAAAACACTACTTTCTAAACTAAATCACATGTGTGTCGCTCACTTAATTAGGAATATAGGAAAATTGAAAAGTGATATTTCGCATTGTACATCACAGGAACAAGTTTACAAGGAAAGAACAGAAACGGAAAGCACTAATTTTAAACGGAATCACATGTGTGTCACTCGCTCAATTAGGAATACAGGAAAACTGAAAAGTGTTATATCGAACTGTACAGGAGAGGAACAAGTTTCCAACAAAAGAACAGGAAAGCAAAGCACTACTTTGTAAACGGAAGCACATGTGTGTCGCTCGCTCAATTAGGAATACGGGAAACTGAAAAGTGTTATCTCGCACTGTACAGCACAGAAAAAAAGAAGAGAAAAGCATAGCACAACTTTGTAAACTAATTCACATACGTGTCACCCGTTCAATTATTATAACAGGAAAACTGAAAAGTGATATAATCCTAACCCTAACCGTAACCGTAACCGTAACCCTAACCCTAACCATAACCCTAACCCTAACCTAACCCTAACCCTGACCCTAACCCTAACCCTAACCCTAACTTTTTCCTAACAGGAACAAGTTTCCAACGAAAGAACATGAATGCAAAACACTACTTTGTAAACTAAATCACATGTGTGTCGCTCGCTCAATTAGGAATATAGGAAAATTGAAAAGTGATATATCACATTGTACATCACAGGAACAAGTTTCCAACGAAAGAACAGGAAAGCAAAGCACTACTTTGTAAACTAAAGCAAATGTGTGTCGCTAGCTCAATTAGGAAAACTGAAAAGTGTTATCTCGCACTGTACGGCACAGAAAAAAAGAAGAGAAAAGCAAAGCACAACTTTGTAAACTAATTCACATACGTGTCACCCATTCAATTATTATAAAGGAAAACTGAAAAGTGATATAATCCTAACCCTAACCCTAACCGTAATCGTAACTCTAACCCTAACCATAAACCTTACCCTAACGCTAACCGTAACCCTAACCCTAACCCTAACACATAACCCTAACCCTAACTCTAACTCTAACCCTAACCCTACCCTAACCCTAACCCTAACCCTAACCCTAACCCTACCCCCACCCTAACCCTAACCCTAACTTTATCCTAACAGGAACAAGTTTCCAACAAAAGAACGTAAACGCAAAACACTACTTTGTAAACTAAATCACATGTGTGTCGCTCACTTAATTAGGAATATAGGAAAATTGAAAAGTGATATTTCGCATTGTACATCACAGGAACAAGTTTACAAGGAAAGAACAGAAACGGAAAGCACTAATTTTAAACGGAATCACATGTGTGTCACTCGCTCAATTAGGAATACAGGAAAACTGAAAAGTGTTATATCGAACTGTACAGTACAAGAACAAGTTTCAAACAAAAGAACAGGAAAGCAAAGCACTTTGTAAACGGAAGCACATGTGTGTCGCTCGCTCAATTAAGAATACAGGAAAACTGAAAAGTGTTATCTCGCACTGTACGGCAAAGAAACAAGTTTCTATCCAAAGAAGAGAAAAGCATAGCACAACTTTGTAAACTAATTCACATACGTGTCACCCGTTCAATTATTATAACAGGAAAACTGAAAAGTGATATAATCCTAACCCTAACCGTAACCGTAACTGTAACCCTAACCCTAACCATAACCCTAACCCTACCCTAACCCTAACCATAACCCTAACCCTACCCTAACCCTAACCCTAACCCTAACCCTAACCCTAATCCTATCCTAACCCTAACCCTACCCTAACCCTAACCCTAACCCTAACCCGACCCTAACCCTAACCCTAACCCTAACCATAATCCTACCCTAACCCTAACCCTACCCTAACCCTAACCCTAACCCTAACCCTAACCGTAACCCTAACCCTAACCCTAACCCGACCCTAACCCTAACCCTAACCCTAACCCTAACCCTAACCCTAACTTTTTCCTAACAGGAACAAGTTTCCAACAAATGAACATAAACGCAAAACACTACTTTGTGAACTAAATCAAATGTGTGTTGCTCGCTTAATTAGGAATATAGGAAAATTGAAAAGTGATATATCGCATTGTACATCACAAGAATAAGTTTACAACGAATGAACTGTAAAGGAAAGCACTAATTTTAAACGGAATCACATGTGTGTCACTCGCTCAATTAGGAATAGGGGAAAACTGAAAAGTGATATATCGAACTGTACAGCACAGGAACAAGTTTCCAACAAAAGAACAGGAAAGCAAAGCACTACTTTGTAAACGGAAGCACATGTGTGTCGCTCGCTCAATTAGGAATACAGGAAAACTGAAAAGTGTTATCTCGCACTGTACGGCACAGAAAAAAGAAGAGAAAAGCAAAGCACAACTTTGTAAACTAATTCACATAAGTGTCACCCGTTCAATTATTATAACAGGAAAACTGAAAAGTGATATAATCCTAACCCTAACCGTAACTGTAACCCTAACCCTAACCATAACCCTAACCCTACCCTAACCCTAACCCTAACCCTAACCCTAATCCTACCCTAACCCAAACCCTAACCCTAACCCTAACTTTTTCCTAACAGGAACAAGTTTCGAACGAAAGAACATAAACGCAAAACACTACTTTGTAAACTAAATTACATGTGTGTCGCCCGCTCAATTAGGAATACAGGAAAAGTGAAACGTGATATTTCGCATTGTACATCACAGGAACAAGTTTCCAACGAAAGAACATAAACGCAAAACACTACTTTGTAAACTAAATAACATGTGTGTCGCTCGCTCAATTAGGAATACAGGAAAAGTGACAAGTGATAATTCGCATTGTACATCACAGGAACAAGTTTACAACGAAAGAACAGAAACGTAAAGCACTAATTTTAAACGGAATCACATGTGTGTCGCTCACTCAATTAGGAATACAGGAAAACGGAAAAGTGTTATCTCGCACTGTACGGCACAGAAACAAGTTTCCATCCAAAGAAGAGAAAAGCAAAGCACAACTTTGTAAACTAATTCACATACGTGTCACCCGTTCAATTATTATAACAGGAAAACAGAAAAGTGATATAATCCTAACACTAACCGTAACCGTAAACGTAACTCTAACCCTAACCATAAAGCTAACCCTATTGCTAACCGTAACGCTAACCCTAACCCTAGCCCATAACCGTTACCCTACCGCTAACCCTAACCATAACCCTACCCTAACCCTAACCCTAACCCTAACCCTAACCCTAACGCTAACCCTAACCCTAACCCTACCCTAACCCTAACCCTAACCCTAACCCTAACCCTAACTCTAACCCTAACCATAACCCCAACCCTAACCCTACCCTAACCCTAACCGTAACCCTAACCCTAACGCTAACCCTAACCCTACCCACACCCTAACCCTAACCCTAACCCTAACCCTAGACCTAACCCTAACCCCACCGTAACCCTAACCCTAACCCTAACCCTAACCCTATCCCTAACCCTAACCCTAACTTTTTCCTAACAGGAACAAGTCTCCTACAAAAGAACATAAACACAAAACACTACTTTCTAAACTAAATCACATGTGTGTCGCTCACTTAATTAGGAATATAGGAAAATTGAAAAGTGATATTTCGCATTGTACATCACAGGAACAAGTTTACAAGGAAAGAACAAAAACTAATTTTAATTTTAAACGGAATCACATGTGTGTCACTCGCTCAATAAGGAATACACGAAAACTGAAAAGTGTTATATCGAACTGTACAGGAGAGGAACAAGTTTCCAACAAAAGAACAGGAAAGCAAAGCACTACTTTGTAAACGGAAGCACATGTGTGTCGCTCGCTCAATTAGGAATACGGGAAACTGAAAAGTGTTATCTCGCACTGTACAGCACAGAAAAAAAGAAGAGAAAAGCATAGCACAACTTTGTAAACTAATTCACATACGTGTCACCCGTTCAATTATTATAACAGGAAAACTGAAAAGTGATATAATCCTAACCCTAACCGTAACCGTAACCGTAACCCTAACCCTAACCATAACCCTAACCCTAACCCTAACCCTAACTTTTTCCTAACAGGAACAAGTTTCCAACGAAAGAACATGAATGCAAAACACTACTTTGTAAACTACATCACATGTGTGTCGCTCGCTCAATTAGGAATATAGGAAAATTGAAAAGTGATATATCGCATTGTACATCACAGGAACAAGTTTCCAACGAAAGAACAGGAAAGCAAAGCACTACTTTGTAAACTAAAGCAAATGTGTGTCGCTCGCTCAATTAGGAAAACTGAAAAGTGTTATCTCGCACTGTACGGCACAGAAAAAAAGAAGAGAAAAGCAAAGCACAACTTTGTAAACTAATTCACATACGTGTCACCCATTCAATTATTATAAAGGAAAACTGAAAAGTGATATAATCCTAACCCTAACCCTAACCGTAATCGTAACTCTAACCCTAACCATAAACCTAACCCTAACGCTAACCGTAACCCTAACCCTAACCCTAACACATAACCCTAACCCTAACTCTAACTCTAACCCTAACCCTACCCTAACCCTAACCCTAACCCTAACCCTAACCCTACCCCCACCCTAACCCTAACCCTAACTTTATCCTAACAGGAACAAGTTTCCAACAAAAGAACATAAACGCAAAACACTACTTTGTAAACTAAATCACATGTGTGTCGCTCGCTTAATTAGGAATATAGGAAAATAGAAAAGTGATATTTCGCATTGTACATCACAGGAACAAGTTTACAAGGAAAGAACAGAAACGGAAAGCACTAATTTTAAACGGAATCACATGTGTGTCACTCGCTCAATTAGGAATACAGGAAAACTGAAAAGTGTTATATCGAACTGTACAGTACAGGAACAAGTTTCCAACAAAAGAACAGGAAAGCAAAGCACTTTGTAAACGGAAGCACATGTGTGTCGCTCGCTCAATTAAGAATACAGGAAAACTGAAAAGTGTTATCTCGCACTGTACGGCAAAGAAACAAGTTTCTATCCAAAGAAGAGAAAAGCATAGCACAACTTTGTAAACTAATTCACATACGTGTCACCCGTTCAATTATTATAACAGAAAAACTGAAAAGTGATATAATCCTAACCCTAACCGTAACCGTAACTGTAACCCTAACCCTAACCATAACCCTAACCCTACCCTAACCCTAACCCTAACCCTAACCCTAACCCTAACCCTAACCCTAATTCTATCCTAACCCTAACCCTACCCTAACCCTAACCTTAAGCATAACCCTAACCCTAACCCGACCCTAACCCTAACCCTAACCCTAATCCTATCCTAACCCTAACCCTACCCTAACCCTAACCCTAACCCTAACCCTAACCGTAACCCTAACCCTAACCCTAACCCGACCCTAACCCTAACCCTAACCCTAACCCTAACCCTAACCCTAACTTTTTCCTAACATTAACAAGTTTCCAACAAATGAACATAAACGCAAAACACTACTTTGTGAACTAAATCAAATGTGTGTTGCTCGCTTAATTAGGAATATAGGAAAATTGAAAAGTGATATATCGCATTGTACATCACAAGAATAAGTTTACAACGAATGAACTGTAAAGGAAAGCACTAATTTTAAACGGAATCACATGTGTGTCACTCGCTCAATTAGGAATAGGGGAAAACTGAAAAGTGATATATCGAACTGTACAGCACAGGAACAAGTTTCCAACAAAAGAACAGGAAAGCAAAGCACTACTTTGTAAACGGAAGCACATGTGTGTCGCTCGCTCAATTAGGAATACAGGAAAACTGAAAAGTGTTATCTCGCACTGTACGGCACAGAAAAAAGAAGAGAAAAGCAAAGCACAACTTTGTAAACTAATTCACATAAGTGTCACCCGTTCAATTATTATAACAGGAAAACTGAAAAGTGATATAATCCTAACCCTAACCGTAACCGTAACCGTAACCCTAACCCTAACCATAACCCTAACCCTAACCTAACCCTAACCTAACCCTAACCCTGACCCTAACCCTAACCCTAACCCTAACTTTTTCCTAACAGGAACAAGTTTCCAACGAAAGAACATGAATGCAAAACACTACTTTGTAAACTACTTCACATGTGTGTCGCTCGCTCAATTAGGAATATAGGAAAATTGAAAAGTGATATATCGCATTGTACATCACAGGAACAAGTTTCCAACGAAAGAACAGGAAAGCAAAGCACTACTTTGTAAACTAAAGCAAATGTGTGTCGCTCGCTCAATTAGGAAAACTGAAAAGTGTTATCTCGCACTGTACGGCACAGAAAAAAAGAAGAGAAAAGCAAAGCACGACTTTGTAAACTAATTCACATACGTGTCACCCATTCAATTATTATAAAGGAAAACTGAAAAGTGATATAATCCTAACCCTAACCCTAACCGTAATCGTAACTCTAACCCTAACCATAAACCTAACCCTAACGCTAACCGTAACCCTAACCCTAACCCTAACACATAACCCTAACCCTAACTCTAACTCTAACCCTAACACTACCCTAACCCTAACCCTAACCCTAACCCTAACCCTACCCTAACCCTAACTTTATCCTAACAGGAACAAGTTTCCAACAAAAGAACATAAACGCAAAACACTACTTTGTAAACTAAATCACATGTGTGTCGCTCGCTTAATTAGGAATATAGGAAAATAGAAAAGTGATATTTCGCATTGTACATCACAGGAACAAGTTTACAAGGAAAGAACAGAAACGGAAAGCACTAATTTTAAACGGAATCACATGTGTGTCACTCGCTCAATTAGGAATACAGGAAAACTGAAAAGTGTTATATCGAACTGTACAGTACAAGAACAAGTTTCAAACAAAAGAACAGGAAAGCAAAGCACTTTGTAAACGGAAGCACATGTGTGTCGCTCGCTCAATTAAGAATACAGGAAAACTGAAAAGTGTTATCTCGCACTGTACGGCAAAGAAACAAGTTTCTATCCAAAGAAGAGAAAAGCATAGCACAACTTTGTAAACTAATTCACATACGTGTCACCCGTTCAATTATTATAACAGGAAAACTGAAAAGTGATATAATCCTAACCCTAACCGTAACCGTAACTGTAACCCTAACCCTAACCATAACCCTAACCCTACCCTAACCCTAACCATAACCCTAACCCTACCCTAACCCTAACCCTAACCCTAATCCTATCCTAACCCTAACCCTACCCTAACCCTAACCCTAACCCTAACCCGACCCTAACCCTAACCCTAACCCTAACCATAATCCTATCCTAACCCTAACCCTACCCTAACCCTAACCCTAACCCTAACCCTAACCGTAACCCTAACCCTAACCCTAACCCGACCCTAACCCTAACCCTAACCCTAACCCTAACCCTAACTTTTTCCTAACAGGATCAAGTTTCCAACAAATGAACATAAACGCAAAACACTACTTTGTGAACTAAATCAAATGTGTGTTGCTCGCTTAATTAGGAATATAGGAAAATTGAAAAGTGATATATCGCATTGTACATCACAAGAATAAGTTTACAACGAATGAACTGTAAAGGAAAGCACTAATTTTAAACGGAATCACATGTGTGTCACTCGCTCAATTAGGAATAGGGGAAAACTGAAAAGTGATATATCGAACTGTACAGCACAGGAACAAGTTTCCAACAAAAGAACAGGAAAGCAAAGCACTACTTTGTAAACGGAAGCACATGTGTGTCGCTCGCTCAATTAGGAATACAGGAAAACTGAAAAGTGTTATCTCGCACTGTACGGCACAGAAAAAAGAAGAGAAAAGCAAAGCACAACTTTGTAAACTAATTCACATAAGTGTCACCCGTTCAATTATTATAACAGGAAAACTGAAAAGTGATACAATCCTAACACTAACCGTAACCGTAAACGTAACTCTAACCCTAACCATAAAGCTAACCCTAATGCTAACCGTAACGCTAACCCTAACCCTAGCCCATAACCGTAACCCTACCGCTAACCCTAACCATAACCCTACCCTAACCCTAACCCTAACCCTAACCCTAACGCTAACCCTAACCCTAACCCTACCCTAACCCTAACCCTAACCCTAACCCTAACCCTAACTCTAACTCTAACCCTAACCCTAACCCCAACCCTAACCCTACCCTAACCCTAACCGTAACCCTAACCCTAACGCTAAACCTAACCCTACCCACACCCTAACCCTAACCCTAACCCTAACCCTAGACCTAACCCTAACCCCACCGTAACCCTAACCCTAACCCTAACCCTAACCCTATCCCTAACCCTAACCCTAACTTTTTCCTAACAGGAACAAGTCTCCTACAAAAGAACATAAACACAAAACACTACTTTCTAAACTAAATCACATGTGTGTCGCTCACTTAATTAGGAATATAGGAAAATAGAAAAGTGATATTTCGCATTGTACATCACAGGAACAAGTTTACAAGGAAAGAACAAAAACTAATTTTAATTTTAAACGGAATCACATGTGTGTCACTCGCTCAATTAGGAATACAGGAAAACTGAAAAGTGTTATATCGAACTGTACAGGAGAGGAACAAGTTTCCAACAAAAGAACAGGAAAGCAAAGCACTACTTTGTAAACGGAAGCACATGTGTGTCGCTCGCTCAATTAGGAATACGGGAAACTGAAAAGTGTTATCTCGCACTGTACAGCACAGAAAAAAAGAAGAGAAAAGCATAGCACAACTTTGTAAACTAATTCACATACGTGTCACCCGTTCAATTATTATAACAGGAAAACTGAAAAGTGATATAATCCTAACCCTAACCGTAACCGTAACCGTAACCCTAACCCTAACCATAACCCTAACCCTAACCTAACCCTAACCCTGACGCTAACCCTAACCCTAACCCTAACTTTTTCCTAACAGGAACAAGTTTCCAACGAAAGAACATGAATGCAAAACACTACTTTGTAAACTACATCACATGTGTGTCGCTCGCTCAATTAGGAATATAGGAAAATTGAAAAGTGATATATTGCATTGTACATCACAGGAACAAGTTTCCAACGAAAGAACAGGAAAGCAAAGCACTACTTTGTAAACTAAAGCAAATGTGTGTCGCTCGCTCAATTAGGAAAACTGAAAAGTGTTATCTCGCACTGTACGGCACAGAAAAAAAGAAGAGAAAAGCAAAGCACAACTTTGTAAACTAATTCACATACGTGTCACCCATTCAATTATTATAAAGGAAAACTGAAAAGTGATATAATCCTAACCCTAACCCTAACCGTAATCGTAACTCTAACCCTAACCATAAACCTAACCCTAACGCTAACCGTAACCCTAACCCTAACCCTAACACATAACCCTAACCCTAACTCTAACTCTAACCCTAACCCTACCCTAACCCTAACCCTAACTCTACCCCCACCCTAACCCTAACCCTAACTTTATCCTAACAGGAACAAGTTTCCAACAAAAGAACGTAAACGCAAAACACTACTTTGTAAACTAAATCACATGTGTGTCGCTCGCTTAATTAGGAATATAGGAAAATAGAAAAGTGATATTTCGCATTGTACATCACAGGAACAAGTTTACAAGGAAAGAACAGAAACGGAAAGCACTAATTTTAAACGGAATCACATGTGTGTCACTCGCTCAATTAGGAATACAGGAAAACTGAAAAGTGTTATATCGAACTGTACAGTACAGGAACAAGTTTCCAACAAAAGAACAGGAAAGCAAAGCACTTTGTAAACGGAAGCACATGTGTGTCGCTCGCTCAATTAAGAATACAGGAAAACTGAAAAATGTTATCTCGCACTGTACGGCAAAGAAACAAGTTTCTATCCAATGAAGAGAAAAGCATAGCACAACTTTGTAAACTAATTCACATACGTGTCACCCGTTCAATTATTATAACAGGAAAACTGAAAAGTGATATAATCCTAACCCTAACCGTAACTGTAACCCTAACCCTAACCATAACCCTAACCCTACCCTAACCCTAACCCTAACCCTAACCCTAACCCTAACCCTAATCCTACCCTAACCCAAACCATAACCCTAACCCTAACTTTTTCCTTACAGGAACAAGTTTCGAACGAAAGAACATAAACGCAAAACACTACTTTGTAAACTAAATTACATGTGTGTCGCCCGCTCAATTAGGAATACAGGAAAAGTGAAAAGTGATATTTCGCATTGTACATCACAGGAACAAGTTTCCAACGAAAGAACATAAACGCAAAACACTACTTTGTAAACTAAATAACATGTGTGTCGCTCGCTCAATTAGGAATACAGGAAAAGTGACAAGTGATAATTCGCATTGTACATCACAGGAACAAGTTTACAACGAAAGAACAGAAACGTAAAGCACTAATTTTAAACGGAGTCACATGTGTGTCTCTCACTCAATTAGGAATACAGGAAAACGGAAAAGTGTTATCTCGCACTGTACGGCACAGAAACAAGTTTCCATCCAAAGAAGAGAAAAGCAAAGCACAACTTTGTAAACTAATTCACATACGTGTCACCCGTTCAATTATTATAACAGGAAAACAGAAAAGTGATATAATCCTAACACTAACCGTAACCGTAAACGTAACTCTAACCCTAACCATAAAGCTAACCCTATTGCTAACCGTAACGCTAACCCTAACCCTAGCCCATAACCGTAACCCTACCGCTAACCCTAACCATAACCCTACCCTAACCCTAACCCTAACCCTAACCCTAACGCTAACCCTAACCCTAACCCTACCCTAACCCTAACCCTAACCCTAACCCTAACCCTAACTCTAACTCTAACCCTAACCCTAACCCCAACCCTAACCCTACCCTAACCCTAACCGTAACCCTAACCCTAACGCTAAACCTAACCCTACCCACACCCTAACCCTAACCCTAACCCTAACCCTAGACCTAACCCTAACTCCACCGTAACCCTAACCCTAACCCTAACCCTAACCCTATCCCTAACCCTAACCCTAACTTTTTCCTAACAGGAACAAGTCTCCTACAAAAGAACATAAACACAAAACACTACTTTCTAAACTAAATCACATGTGTGTCGCTCACTTAATTAGGAATATAGGAAAATAGAAAAGTGATATTTCGCATTGTACATCACAGGAACAAGTTTACAAGGAAAGAACAAAAACTAATTTTAATTTTAAACGGAATCACATGTGTGTCACTCGCTCAATTAGGAATACAGGAAAACTGAAAAGTGTTATATCGAACTGTACAGGAGAGGAACAAGTTTCCAACAAAAGAACAGGAAAGCAAAGCACTACTTTGTAAACGGAAGCACATGTGTGTCGCTCGCTCAATTAGGAATACGGGAAACTGAAAAGTGTTATCTCGCACTGTACAGCACAGAAAAAAAGAAGAGAAAAGCATAGCACAACTTTGTAAACTAATTCACATACGTGTCACCCGTTCAATTATTATAACAGGAAAACTGAAAAGTGATATAATCCTAACCCTAACCGTAACCGTAACCGTAACCCTAACCCTAACCATAACCCTAACCCTAACCTAACCCTAACCCTGACGCTAACCCTAACCCTAACCCTAACTTTTTCCTAACAGGAACAAGTTTCCAACGAAAGAACATGAATGCAAAACACTACTTTGTAAACTACATCACATGTGTGTCGCTCGCTCAATTAGGAATATAGGAAAATTGAAAAGTGATATATCGCATTGTACATCACAGGAACAAGTTTCCAACGAAAGAACAGGAAAGCAAAGCACTACTTTGTAAACTAAAGCAAATGTGTGTCGCTCGCTCAATTAGGAAAACTGAAAAGTGTTATCTCGCACTGTACGGCACAGAAAAAAAGAAGAGAAAAGCAAAGCACAACTTTGTAAACTAATTCACATACGTGTCACCCATTCAATTATTATAAAGGAAAACTGAAAAGTGATATAATCCTAACCCTAACCCTAACCGTAATCGTAACTCTAACCCTAACCATAAACCTAACCCTAACGCTAACCGTAACCCTAACCCTAACCCTAACACATAACCCTAACCCTAACTCTAACTCTAACCCTAACCCTACCCTAACCCTAACCCTAACTCTACCCCCACCCTAACCCTAACCCTAACTTTATCCTAACAGGAACAAGTTTCCAACAAAAGAACGTAAACGCAAAACACTACTTTGTAAACTAAATCACATGTGTGTCGCTCGCTTAATTAGGAATATAGGAAAATAGAAAAGTGATATTTCGCATTGTACATCACAGGAACAAGTTTACAAGGAAAGAACAGAAACGGAAAGCACTAATTTTAAACGGAATCACATGTGTGTCACTCGCTCAATTAGGAATACAGGAAAACTGAAAAGTGTTATATCGAACTGTACAGTACAGGAACAAGTTTCCAACAAAAGAACAGGAAAGCAAAGCACTTTGTAAACGGAAGCACATGTGTGTCGCTCGCTCAATTAAGAATACAGGAAAACTGAAAAATGTTATCTCGCACTGTACGGCAAAGAAACAAGTTTCTATCCAATGAAGAGAAAAGCATAGCACAACTTTGTAAACTAATTCACATACGTGTCACCCGTTCAATTATTATAACAGGAAAACTGAAAAGTGATATAATCCTAACCCTAACCGTAACTGTAACCCTAACCCTAACCATAACCCTAACCCTACCCTAACCCTAACCCTAACCCTAACCCTAACCCTAACCCTAATCCTACCCTAACCCAAACCATAACCCTAACCCTAACTTTTTCCTTACAGGAACAAGTTTCGAACGAAAGAACATAAACGCAAAACACTACTTTGTAAACTAAATTACATGTGTGTCGCCCGCTCAATTAGGAATACAGGAAAAGTGAAAAGTGATATTTCGCATTGTACATCACAGGAACAAGTTTCCAACGAAAGAACATAAACGCAAAACACTACTTTGTAAACTAAATAACATGTGTGTCGCTCGCTCAATTAGGAATACAGGAAAAGTGACAAGTGATAATTCGCATTGTACATCACAGGAACAAGTTTACAACGAAAGAACAGAAACGTAAAGCACTAATTTTAAACGGAGTCACATGTGTGTCTCTCACTCAATTAGGAATACAGGAAAACGGAAAAGTGTTATCTCGCACTGTACGGCACAGAAACAAGTTTCCATCCAAAGAAGAGAAAAGCAAAGCACAACTTTGTAAACTAATTCACATACGTGTCACCCGTTCAATTATTATAACAGGAAAACAGAAAAGTGATATAATCCTAACACTAACCGTAACCGTAAACGTAACTCTAACCCTAACCATAAAGCTAACCCTATTGCTAACCGTAACGCTAACCCTAACCCTAGCCCATAACCGTAACCCTACCGCTAACCCTAACCATAACCCTACCCTAACCCTAACCCTAACCCTAACCCTAACGCTAACCCTAACCCTAACCCTACCCTAACCCTAACCCTAACCCTAACCCTAACCCTAACTCTAACTCTAACCCTAACCCTAACCCCAACCCTAACCCTACCCTAACCCTAACCGTAACCCTAACCCTAACGCTAAACCTAACCCTACCCACACCCTAACCCTAACCCTAACCCTAACCCTAGACCTAACCCTAACCCCACCGTAACCCTAACCCTAACCCTAACCCTAACCCTATCCCTAACCCTAACCCTAACTTTTTCCTAACAGGAACAAGTCTCCTACAAAAGAACATAAACACAAAACACTACTTTCTAAACTAAATCACATGTGTGTCGCTCACTTAATTAGGAATATAGGAAAATAGAAAAGTGATATTTCGCATTGTACATCACAGGAACAAGTTTACAAGGAAAGAACAAAAACTAATTTTAATTTTAAACGGAATCACATGTGTGTCACTCGCTCAATTAGGAATACAGGAAAACTGAAAAGTGTTATATCGAACTGTACAGGAGAGGAACAAGTTTCCAACAAAAGAACAGGAAAGCAAAGCACTACTTTGTAAACGGAAGCACATGTGTGTCGCTCGCTCAATTAGGAATACGGGAAACTGAAAAGTGTTATCTCGCACTGTACAGCACAGAAAAAAAGAAGAGAAAAGCATAGCACAACTTTGTAAACTAATTCACATACGTGTCACCCGTTCAATTATTATAACAGGAAAACTGAAAAGTGATATAATCCTAACCCTAACCGTAACCGTAACCGTAACCCTAACCCTAACCATAACCCTAACCCTAACCTAACCCTAACCCTGACGCTAACCCTAACCCTAACCCTAACTTTTTCCTAACAGGAACAAGTTTCCAACGAAAGAACATGAATGCAAAACACTACTTTGTAAACTACATCACATGTGTGTCGCTCGCTCAATTAGGAATATAGGAAAATTGAAAAGTGATATATCGCATTGTACATCACAGGAACAAGTTTCCAACGAAAGAACAGGAAAGCAAAGCACTACTTTGTAAACTAAAGCAAATGTGTGTCGCTCGCTCAATTAGGAAAACTGAAAAGTGTTATCTCGCACTGTACGGCACAGAAAAAAAGAAGAGAAAAGCAAAGCACAACTTTGTAAACTAATTCACATACGTGTCACCCATTCAATTATTATAAAGGAAAACTGAAAAGTGATATAATCCTAACCCTAACCCTAACCGTAATCGTAACTCTAACCCTAACCATAAACCTAACCCTAACGCTAACCGTAACCCTAACCCTAACCCTAACACATAACCCTAACCCTAACTCTAACTCTAACCCTAACCCTACCCTAACCCTAACCCTAACTCTACCCCCACCCTAACCCTAACCCTAACTTTATCCTAACAGGAACAAGTTTCCAACAAAAGAACGTAAACGCAAAACACTACTTTGTAAACTAAATCACATGTGTGTCGCTCGCTTAATTAGGAATATAGGAAAATAGAAAAGTGATATTTCGCATTGTACATCACAGGAACAAGTTTACAAGGAAAGAACAGAAACGGAAAGCACTAATTTTAAACGGAATCACATGTGTGTCACTCGCTCAATTAGGAATACAGGAAAACTGAAAAGTGTTATATCGAACTGTACAGTACAGGAACAAGTTTCCAACAAAAGAACAGGAAAGCAAAGCACTTTGTAAACGGAAGCACATGTGTGTCGCTCGCTCAATTAAGAATACAGGAAAACTGAAAAATGTTATCTCGCACTGTACGGCAAAGAAACAAGTTTCTATCCAATGAAGAGAAAAGCATAGCACAACTTTGTAAACTAATTCACATACGTGTCACCCGTTCAATTATTATAACAGGAAAACTGAAAAGTGATATAATCCTAACCCTAACCGTAACTGTAACCCTAACCCTAACCATAACCCTAACCCTACCCTAACCCTAACCCTAACCCTAACCCTAACCCTAACCCTAATCCTACCCTAACCCAAACCCTAACCCTAACCCTAACTTTTTCCTTACAGGAACAAGTTTCGAACGAAAGAACATAAACGCAAAACACTACTTTGTAAACTAAATTACATGTGTGTCGCCCGCTCAATTAGGAATACAGGAAAAGTGAAAAGTGATATTTCGCATTGTACATCACAGGAACAAGTTTCCAACGAAAGAACATAAACGCAAAACACTACTTTGTAAACTAAATAACATGTGTGTCGCTCGCTCAATTAGGAATACAGGAAAAGTGACAAGTGATAATTCGCATTGTACATCACAGGAACAAGTTTACAACGAAAGAACAGAAACGTAAAGCACTAATTTTAAACGGAGTCACATGTGTGTCTCTCACTTAATTAGGAATACAGGAAAACGGAAAAGTGTTATCTCGCACTGTACGGCACAGAAACAAGTTTCCATCCAAAGAAGAGAAAAGCAAAGCACAACTTTGCAAACTAATTCACATACGTGTCACCCGTTCAATTATTATAACAGGAAAACTGAAAAGTGATATAATCCTAACACTAACCGTAACCGTAAACGTAACTCTAACCCTAACCATAAAGCTAACCCTAATGCTAACCGTAACGCTAACCCTAACCCTAACCCATAACCGTAACCTTACCGCTAACCCTAACCATAACCCTACCCTAACCCTAACCCTAACCCTAACCCTAACGCTAACCCTAACCCTAACCCCAACCCTAACCCTACCCTAACCCTAACCGTAACCCTAACCCTAACCCTAACCCTAACCGTATCCCTAACCCTAACCCTAACTTTTTCCTAACAGGAACAAGTCTCCTACAAAAGAACATAAACACAAAACACTACTTTCTAAACTAAATCACATGTGTGTCGCTCACTTAATTAGGAATATAGGAAAATTGAAAAGTGATATTTCGCATTGTACATCACAGGAACAAGTTTACAAGGAAAGAACAGAAACGGAAAGCACTAATTTTAAACGGAATCACATGTGTGTCACTCGCTCAATTAGGAATACAGGAAAACTGAAAAGTGTTATATCGAACTGTACAGGAGAGGAACAAGTTTCCAACAAAAGAACAGGAAAGCAAAGCACTACTTTGTAAACGGAAGCACATGTGTGTCGCTCGCTCAATTAGGAATACGGGAAACTGAAAAGTGTTATCTCGCACTGTACAGCACAGAAAAAAAGAAGAGAAAAGCATAGCACAACTTTGTAAACTAATTCACATACGTGTCACCCGTTCAATTATTAAAACAGGAAAACTGAAAAGTGATATAATCCTAACCCTAACCGTAACCGTAACCGTAACCCTAACCCTAACCATAACCCTAACCCTAACCTAACCCTAACCCTGACCCTAACCCTAACCCTAACCCTAACTTTTTCCTAACAGGAACAAGTTTCCAACGAAAGAACATGAATGCAAAACACTACTTTGTAAACTAAATCACATGTGTGTCGCTCGCTCAATTAGGAATATAGGAAAATTGAAAAGTGATATATCGCATTGTACATCACAGGAACAAGTTTCCAACGAAAGAACAGGAAAGCAAAGCACTACTTTGTAAACTGAAGCAAATGTGTGTCGCTCGCTCAATTAGGAATACAGGAAAACTGAAAAGTGTTATCTCGCACTGTATGGCACAGAAAAAAAGAAGAGAAAAGCAAAGCACAACTTTGTAAACTAATTCACATACGTGTCAACCATTCAATTATTAAAAAGGAAAACTGAAAAGTGATATAATCCTAACCCTAACCGTAACCGTAATCGTAACTCTAACCCTAACCATAAACCTAACCCTAACGCTAACCGTAACCCTAACCCTAACCCTAACACATAACCCTAACCCTAACGCTAACTCTAACCCTAACCCTACCCTAACCCTAACCCTAACCCTAACCCTACCCCCACCCTAACCCTAACCCTAACTTTATCCTAACAGGAACAAGTTTCCAACAAAAGAACGTAAACGCAAAACACTACTTTGTAAACTAAATCACATGTGTGTCGCTCGCTTAATTAGGAATATAGGAAAATAGAAAAGTGATATTTCGCATTGTACATCACAGGAACAAGTTTACAAGGAAAGAACAGAAACGGAAAGCACTAATTTTAAACGGAATCACATGTGTGTCACTCGCTCAATTAGGAATACAGGAAAACTGAAAAGTGTTATATCGAACTGTACAGTACAGGAACAAGTTTCCAACAAAAGAACAGGAAAGCAAAGCACTTTGTAAACGGAAGCACATGTGTGTCGCTCGCTCAATTAAGAATACAGGAAAACTGAAAAATGTTATCTCGCACTGTACGGCAAAGAAACAAGTTTCTATCCAATGAAGAGAAAAGCATAGCACAACTTTGTAAACTAATTCACATACGTGTCACCCGTTCAATTATTATAACAGGAAAACTGAAAAGTGATATAATCCTAACCCTAACCGTAACTGTAACCCTAACCCTAACCATAACCCTAACCCTACCCTAACCCTAACCCTAACCCTAACCCTAACCCTAACCCTAATCCTACCCTAACCCAAACCCTAACCCTAACCCTAACTTTTTCCTTACAGGAACAAGTTTCGAACGAAAGAACATAAACGCAAAACACTACTTTGTAAACTAAATTACATGTGTGTCGCCCGCTCAATTAGGAATACAGGAAAAGTGAAAAGTGATATTTCGCATTGTACATCACAGGAACAAGTTTCCAACGAAAGAACATAAACGCAAAACACTACTTTGTAAACTAAATAACATGTGTGTCGCTCGCTCAATTAGGAATACAGGAAAAGTGACAAGTGATAATTCGCATTGTACATCACAGGAACAAGTTTACAACGAAAGAACAGAAACGTAAAGCACTAATTTTAAACGGAGTCACATGTGTGTCTCTCACTTAATTAGGAATACAGGAAAACGGAAAAGTGTTATCTCGCACTGTACGGCACAGAAACAAGTTTCCATCCAAAGAAGAGAAAAGCAAAGCACAACTTTGCAAACTAATTCACATACGTGTCACCCGTTCAATTATTATAACAGGAAAACTGAAAAGTGATATAATCCTAACACTAACCGTAACCGTAAACGTAACTCTAACCCTAACCATAAAGCTAACCCTAATGCTAACCGTAACGCTAACCCTAACCCTAACCCATAACCGTAACCTTACCGCTAACCCTAACCATAACCCTACCCTAACCCTAACCCTAACCCTAACCCTAACGCTAACCCTAACCCTAACCCCAACCCTAACCCTACCCTAACCCTAACCGTAACCCTAACCCTAACCCTAACCCTAACCGTATCCCTAACCCTAACCCTAACTTTTTCCTAACAGGAACAAGTCTCCTACAAAAGAACATAAACACAAAACACTACTTTCTAAACTAAATCACATGTGTGTCGCTCACTTAATTAGGAATATAGGAAAATTGAAAAGTGATATTTCGCATTGTACATCACAGGAACAAGTTTACAAGGAAAGAACAGAAACGGAAAGCACTAATTTTAAACGGAATCACATGTGTGTCACTCGCTCAATTAGGAATACAGGAAAACTGAAAAGTGTTATATCGAACTGTACAGGAGAGGAACAAGTTTCCAACAAAAGAACAGGAAAGCAAAGCACTACTTTGTAAACGGAAGCACATGTGTGTCGCTCGCTCAATTAGGAATACGGGAAACTGAAAAGTGTTATCTCGCACTGTACAGCACAGAAAAAAAGAAGAGAAAAGCATAGCACAACTTTGTAAACTAATTCACATACGTGTCACCCGTTCAATTATTAAAACAGGAAAACTGAAAAGTGATATAATCCTAACCCTAACCGTAACCGTAACCGTAACCCTAACCCTAACCATAACCCTAACCCTAACCTAACCCTAACCCTGACCCTAACCCTAACCCTAACCCTAACTTTTTCCTAACAGGAACAAGTTTCCAACGAAAGAACATGAATGCAAAACACTACTTTGTAAACTAAATCACATGTGTGTCGCTCGCTCAATTAGGAATATAGGAAAATTGAAAAGTGATATATCGCATTGTACATCACAGGAACAAGTTTCCAACGAAAGAACAGGAAAGCAAAGCACTACTTTGTAAACTGAAGCAAATGTGTGTCGCTCGCTCAATTAGGAATACAGGAAAACTGAAAAGTGTTATCTCGCACTGTATGGCACAGAAAAAAAGAAGAGAAAAGCAAAGCACAACTTTGTAAACTAATTCACATACGTGTCAACCATTCAATTATTAAAAAGGAAAACTGAAAAGTGATATAATCCTAACCCTAACCGTAACCGTAATCGTAACTCTAACCCTAACCATAAACCTAACCCTAACGCTAACCGTAACCCTAACCCTAACCCTAACACATAACCCTAACCCTAACGCTAACTCTAACCCTAACCCTACCCTAACCCTAACCCTAACCCTAACCCTACCCCCACCCTAACCCTAACCCTAACTTTATCCTAACAGGAACAAGTTTCCAACAAAAGAACGTAAACGCAAAACACTACTTTGTAAACTAAATCACATGTGTGTCGCTCGCTTAATTAGGAATATAGGAAAATAGAAAAGTGATATTTCGCATTGTACATCACAGGAACAAGTTTACAAGGAAAGAACAGAAACGGAAAGCACTAATTTTAAACGGAATCACATGTGTGTCACTCGCTCAATTAGGAATACAGGAAAACTGAAAAGTGTTATATCGAACTGTACAGTACAGGAACAAGTTTCCAACAAAAGAACAGGAAAGCAAAGCACTTTGTAAACGGAAGCACATGTGTGTCGCTCGCTCAATTAAGAATACAGGAAAACTGAAAAGTGTTATCTCGCACTGTACGGCAAAGAAACAAGTTTCTATCCAAAGAAGAGAAAAGCATAGCACAACTTTGTAAACTAATTCACATACGTGTCACCCGTTCAATTGTTATAACAGGCAAACTGAAAAGTGATATAATCCTAACCCTAACTGTAACCGTAACTGTAACCCTAACCCTAACCATAACCCTAACCCTACCCTAACCCTAACCCTAACCCTAACCCTAACCCTAACCCTAACACTAACCCTAATCCTATCCTAACCCTAACCCTACCCTAACCCTAACCATAACCCTAACCCTAACCGTAACCCTAACCCTAACCCTAACCCTAACCCTAACTTTTTCCTAACAGGAACAAGTTTCCAACAAATGAACATAAACGCAAAACACTACTTTGTGAACTAAATCAAATGTGTGTTGCTCGCTTAATTAGGAATATAGGAAAATTGAAAAGTGATATATCGCATTGTACATCACAAGAATAAGTTTAAAACGAATGAACTGTAAAGGAAAGCACTAATTTTAAACGGAATCACATGTGTGTCACTCGCTCAATTAGGAATAGGGGAAAACTGAAAAGTGATATATCGAACTGTACAGCACAGGAACAAGTTTCCAACAAAAGAACAGGAAAACAAAGCACTACTTTGTAAACGGAAGCACATGTGTGTCTCTCGCTCAATTAGGAATACAGGAAAACTGAAAAGTGTTATCTCGCACTGTACGGCACAGAAAAAAGAGGAGAAAAGCAAAGCACAAATTTGTAAACTAATTCACATAAGTGTCACCCGTTCAATTATTATAACAGGAAAACTGAAAAGTGATATAATCCTAACCCTAACCGTAACTGTAACCCTAACCCTAACCATAACCCTAACCCTAACCCTAACCCTAACCCTAACCCTAATCCTACCCTAACCCAAACCCTAACCCTAACCCTAACTTTTTCCTAACAGGAACAAGTTTCGAACGAAAGAACATAAACGCAAAACACTACTTTGTAAACTAAATTACATGTGTGTCGCCCGCTCAATTAGGAATACAGGAAAAGTGAAAAGTGATATTTCGCATTGTACATCACAGGAACAAGTTTCCAACGAAAGAACATAAACGCAAAACACTACTTTGTAAACTAAATAACATGTGTGTCGCTCGCTCAATTAGGAATACAGGAAAAGTGACAAGTGATAATTCGCATTGTACATCACAGGAACAAGTTTACAACGAAAGAACAGAAACGTAAAGCACTAATTTTAAACGGAATCACATGTGTGTCGCTCACTCAATTAGGAATACAGGAAAACGGAAAAGTGTTATCTCGCACTGTACGGCACAGAAACAAGTTTCCATCCAAAGAAGAGAAAAGCAAAGCACAACTTTGTAAACTAATTCACATACGTGTCACCCGTTCAATTATTATAACAGGAAAACTGAAAAGTGATATAATCCTAACACTAACCGTAACCGTAAACGTAACTCTAACCCTAACCATAAAGCTAACCCTATTGCTAACCGTAACGCTAACCCTAACCCTAGCCCATAACCGTAACCCTACCGCTAACCCTAACCATAACCCTACCCTAACCCTAACCCTAACCCTAACCCTAACGCTAACCCTAACCCTAACCCTAACCCTACCCTAACCCTAACCCTAACCCTAACCCTAACTCTAACCCTAACCCTAACCCCAACCCTAACCCTACCCTAACCCTAACCGTAACCCTAACCCTAACGCTAACCCTAACCCTACCCACACCCTAACCCTAACCCTAACCCTAACCCTAAACCTAAACCTAACCCTAACCCCACCGTAACCCTAACCCTAACCCTAACCCTAACCATATCCCTAACCCTAACCTTAACTTTTTCCTAACAGGAACAAGTCTCCTACAAAAGAACATAAACACAAAACACTACTTTCTAAACTAAATCACATGTGTGTCGCTCACTTAATTAGGAATATAGGAAAATTGAAAAGTGATATTTCGCATTGTACATCACAGGAACAAGTTTACAAGGAAAGAACAGAAACGGAAAGCACTAATTTTAAACGGAATCACATGTGTGTCACTCGCTCAATTAGGAATACAGGAAAACTGAAAAGTGTTATATCGAACTGTACAGGAGAGGAACAAGTTTCCAACAAAAGAACAGGAAAGCAAAGCACTACTTTGTAAACGGAAGCAAATGTGTGTCGCTCACTCAATTAGGAATACGGGAAACTGAAAAGTGTTATCTCGCACTGTACAGCACATAAAAAAAGAAGAGAAAAGCATAGCACAACTCTGTAAACTAATTCACATACGTGTTCACCCGTTCAATTATTATAACAGGAAAACTGAAAAGTGATATAATCCTAACCCTAACCGTAACCGTAACCGTAACCCTAACCCTAACCATAACCCTAACCCTAACCTAACCCTAACCCTGACCCTAACCCTAACCCTAACCCTAACCCTAACCTTTACCTAACAGGAACAAGTTTCCAACGAAAGAACATGAATGCAAAACACTACTTTGTAAACTAAATCACATGTGTGTCGCTTGCTCAATTAGGAATATAGGAAAATTGAAAAGTGATATATCGCATTGTACATCACAGGAACAAGTTTCCAACGAAAGAACAGGAAAGCAAAGCACTACTTTGTAAACTAAAGCAAATGTGTGTCGCTCGCTCAATTAGGAAAACTGAAAAGTGTTATCTCGCACTGTACGGCACAGAAAAAAAGAAGAGAAAAGCAAAGCACAACTTTGTAAACTAATTCACATACGTGTCACCCATTCAATTATTATAAAAGAAAACTGAAAAGTGATATAATCCTAACCCTAATCGTAACCGTAATCGTAACTCTAACCCTAACCATAAACCTAACCCTAACGCTAACCGTAACCCTAACCCTAACCCTAACACATAACCCTAACCCTAACGCTAACTCTAACCCTAACCCTACCCTAACCCTAACCCTAACCCTAACCCTAACCCTACCCCCACCCTAACCCTAACTTTATCCTAACAGGAACAAGTTTCCAACAAAAGAACGTAAACGCAAAACACTACTTTGTAAACTAAATCACATGTGTGTCGCTCGCTTAATTAGGAATATAGGAAAATTGAAAAGTGATATTTCGCATTGTACATCACAGGAACAAGTTTACAAGGAAAGAACAGAAACGGAAAGCACTAATTTTAAACGGAATCACATGTGTGTCACTCGCTCAATTAGGAATACAGGAAAACTGAAAAGTGTTATATCGAACTGTACAGTACAGGAACAAGTTTCCAACAAAAGAACAGGAAAGCAAAGCACTTTGTAAACGGAAGCACATGTGTGTCGCTCGCTCAATTAAGAATACAGGAAAACTGAAAAGTGTTATCTCGCACTGTACGGCAAAGAAACAAGTTTCTATCCAAAGAAGAGAAAAGCATAGCACAACTTTGTAAACTAATTCACATACGTGTCACCCGTTCAATTATTATAACAGGAAAACTGAAAAGTGATATAATCCTAACCCTAACCGTAACCGTAACTGTAACCCTAACCATAACCATAACCCTAACCCTACCCTAACCCTAACCCTAACCCTAACCCTAACCCTAATCCTATCCTAACCCTTACCCTACCCTAACCCTAACCCTAACCCTAACCCTAACCCTAACCCGACCCTAACCCTAACCCTAACCCTAACCCTAATCCTATCCTAACCCTAACCCTACCCTAACCCTAACCCTAACCCTAACCCTAACCGTAACCCTAACCCTAACCCTAACCCGACCCTAACCCTAACCCTAACCCGACCCTAACCCTAACCCTAACCCTAATCCTATCCTAACCCTAACCCTACCCTAACCCTAACCCTAACCCTAACCCTAACCGTAACCCTAACCCTAACCCTACCCGACCCTAACCCTAACCCTAACCCTAACCCTAACCCTAACCCTAACTTTTTCCTAACTGGAACAAGTTTCCAACAAATGAACATAAACGCAAAACACTACTTTGTGAACTAAATCAAATGTGTGTTGCTCACTTAATTAGGAATATAGGAAAATTGAAAAGTGATATATCGCATTGTACATCACAAGAATAAGTTTACAACGAATGAACTGTAAAGGAAAGCACTAATTTTAAACGGAATCACATGTGTGTCACTCGCTCAATTAGGAATAGGGGAAAACTGAAAAGTGATATATCGAACTGTACAGCACAGGAACAAGTTTCCAACAAAAGAACAGGAAAGCAAAGCACTACTTTGTAAACGGAAGCACATGTGTGTCGCTCGCTCAATTAGGAATACAGGAAAACTGAAAAGTGTTATCTCGCACTGTACGGCACAGAAAAAAGAAGAGAAAAGCAAAGCACAACTTTGTAAACTAATTCACATTAGTGTCACCCGTTCAATTATTATAACAGGAAAACTGAAAAGTGATATAATCCTAACCCTAACCGTAACTGTAACCCTAATCCTCACCATAACCCTAACCCTACCCTAACCCTAACCCTAACCCTAACCCTAACCCTAACCCTAATCCTACCCTAACCCAAACCCTAACCCTAACCCTAACCCTAACCCTAATCCTACCCTAACCCAAACCCTAACCCTAACCCTAACTTTTTCCTAACAGGAACAAGTTTCGAACGAAAGAACATAAACGCAAAACACTACTTTGTAAACTAAATTACATGTGTGTCGCCCGCTCAATTAGGAATACAGGAAAAGTGAAAAGTGATATTTCGCATTGTACATCACAGGAACAAGTTTCCAACGAAAGAACATAAACGCAAAACACTACTTTGTAAACTAAATAACATGTGTGTCGCTCGCTCAATTAGGAATACAGGAAAAGTGACAAGTGATAATTCGCATTGTACATCACAGGAACAAGTTTACAACGAAAGAACAGAAACGTAAAGCACTAATTTTAAACGGAATCACATGTGTGTCGCTCACTCAATTAGGAATACAGGAAAACGGAAAAGTGTTATCTCGCACTGTACGGCACAGAAACAAGTTTCCATCCAAAGAAGAGAAAAGCAAAGCACAACTTTGTAAACTAATTCACATACGTGTCACCCGTTCAATTATTATAACAGGAAAACTGAAAAGTGATATAATCCTAACACTAACCGTAACCGTAATCGTAACTCTAACCCTAACCATAAACCTAACCCTAACGCTAACCGTAACCCTAACCCTAACCCTAACACATAACCCTAACCCTAACGCTAACTCTAACCCTAACCCTACCCTAACCCTAACCCTAACCCTAACCCTACCCCCACCCTAACCCTAACCCTAACTTTATCCTAACAGGAACAAGTTTCCAACAAAAGAACGTAAACGCAAAACACTACTTTGTAAAATAAATCACATGTGTGTCGCTCGCTTAATTAGGAATATAGGAAAATTGAAAAGTGATATTTCGCATTGTACATCACAGGAACAAGTTTACAAGGAAAGAACAGAAACGGAAAGCACTAATTTTAAACGGAATCACATGTGTGTCACTCGCTCAATTAGGAATACAGGAAAACTGAAAAGTGTTATATCGAACTGTACAGTACAGGAACAAGTTTCCAACAAAAGAACAGGAAAGCAAAGCACTTTGTAAACGGAAGCACATGTGTGTCGCTCGCTCAATTAAGAATACAGGAAAACTGAAAAGTGTTATCTCGCACTGTACGGCAAAGAAACAAGTTTCTATCCAAAGAAGAGAAAAGCATAGCACAACTTTGTAAACTAATTCACATACGTATCACTCGTTCAATTATTATAACAGGAAAACTGAAAAGTGATATAATCCTAACCCTAACCGTAACCGTAACTGTAACCCTAACCCTAACCATAACCCTAACCCTACCCTAACCCTAACCCTAACCCTAACACTAACCCTAATCCTATCCTAACCCTAACCCTACCCTAACCCTAACCCTAACCCTAACCCTACCCTAACCCTAACCCTAACCCTAACCCTAACCCTAATCCTATCTTAACCCTAACCCTACCCTAACCCTAACCCTAACCCTAACCCTAACCCTAACCCTAACCCGACCCTAACCCTAACCCTAACCCTAACCCTAATCCTATCCTAACCCTAACCCTACCCTAACCCTAACCCTAAATGTAACCCAAACCCTAACCCTAACCCGACCCTAACCCTAACCCTAACCCTAACCCTAACCCTAACCCTAACTTTTTCCTAACAGGAACAAGTTTCCAACAAATGAACATAAACGCAAAACACTACTTTGTGAACTAAATCAAATGTGTGTTGCTCGCTTAATTAGGAATATAGGAAAATTGAAAAGTGATATATCGCATTGTACATCACAAGAATAAGTTTACAACGAATGAACTGTAAAGGAAAGCACTAATTTTAAACGGAATCACATGTGTGTCACTCGCTCAATTAGGAATAGGGGAAAACTGAAAAGTGATATATCGAACTGTACAGCACAGGAACAAGTTTCCAACAAAAGAACAGGAAAGCAAAGCACTACTTTGTAAACGGAAGCACATGTGTGTCGCTCGCTCAATTAGGAATACAGGAAAACTGAAAAGTGTTATCTCGCACTGTACGGAACAGAAAAAAGAAGAGAAAAGCAAAGCACAACTTTGTAAACTAATTCACATAAGTGTCACCCGTTCAATTATTATAACAGGAAAACTGAAAAGTGATATAATCCTAACCCTAACCGTAACTGTAACCCTAACCCTAACCATAACCCTAACCCTACCCTAACCCTAACCCTAACCCTAACCCTAACCCTAATCCTATCCTAACCCTAACCCTACCCTAACCCTAACCCTAACCCTAACCCTAACCCGACCCTAACCCTAACCCTAACCCTAACCCTAATCGTATCCTAACCCTAACCCTACCCTAAACCTAACCCTAACCCTAACCGTAACCCTAACCCTAACCCTAACCCGACCCTAACCCTAACCCTAACCCGACCCTAACCCTAACCCTAACCCTAACCCTAATCCTATCCTAACCCTAACCCTACCCTAACCCTAACCCTAACCCCAACCCTAACCCTAACCGTAACCCTAACCCTACCCGACCCTAACCCTAACCCTAACCCTAACCCTAACCCTAACCCTAACTTTTTCCTAACAGGAACAAGTTTCCAACAAATGAACATAAACGCAAAACACTACTTTGTGAACTAAATCAAATGTGTGTTGCTCGCTTAATTAGGAATATAGGAAAATTGAAAAGTGATATATCGCATTGTACATCACAAGAATAAGTTTACAACGAATGAACTGTAAAGGAAAGCACTAATTTTAAACGGAATCACATGTGTGTCACTCGCTCAATTAGGAATAGGGGAAAACTGAAAAGTGATATATCGAACTGTACAGCACAGGAACAAGTTTCCAACAAAAGAACAGGAAAGCAAAGCACTACTTTGTAAACGGAAGCACATGTGTGTCGCTCGCTCAATTAGGAATACAGGAAAACTGAAAAGTGTTATCTCGCACTGTACGGCACAGAAAAAAGAAGAGAAAAGCAAAGCACAACTTTGTAAACTAATTCACATTAGTGTCACCCGTTCAATTATTATAACAGGAAAACTGAAAAGTGATATAATCCTAACCCTAACCGTAACTGTAACCCTAATCCTAACCATAACCCTAACCCTACCCTAACCCTAACCCTAACCCTAACCCTAACCCTAACCCTAATCCTACCCTAACCCAAACCCTAACCCTAACCCTAACTTTTTCCTAACAGGAACAAGTTTCGAACGAAAGAACATAAACGCAAAACACTACTTTGTAAACTAAATTACATGTGTGTCGCCCGCTCAATTAGGAATAGAGGAAAAGTGAAAAGTGATATTTCGCATTGTACATCACAGGAACAAGTTTCCAACGAAAGAACATAAACGCAAAACACTACTTTGTAAACTAAATAACATGTGTGTCGCTCGCTCAATTAGGAATACAGGAAAAGTGACAAGTGATAATTCGCATTGTACATCACAGGAACAAGTTTACAACGAAAGAACAGAAACGTAAAGCACTAATTTTAAACGGAATCACATGTGTGTCGCTCACTCAATTAGGAATACAGGAAAACGGAAAAGTGTTATCTCGCACTGTTCGGCAAAGAAACAAGTTTCCATCCAAAGAAGAGAAAAGCAAAGCACAACTTTGTAAACTAATTCACATACGTGTCACCCGTTCAATTATTATAACAGGAAAACTGAAAAGTGATATAATCCTAACACTAACCGTAACCGTAAACGTAACTCTAACCCTAACCATAAAGCTAACCCTATTGCTAACCGTAACGCTAACCCTAACCCTAGCCAATAACCGTAACCCTACCGCTAACCCTAACCATAACCCTACCCTAACCCTAACCTTAACCCTAACCCTAACGCTAACCCTAACCCTAACCCTACCCTAACCCTAACCCTAACCCTAACCCTAACCCTAACTCTAACCCTAACCCTAACCCCAACCCTAACCCTACCCTAACCCTAACCGTAACCCTAACCCTAACGCTAACCCTAACCCTACCCACACCCTAACCCTAACCCTAACCCTAACCCTAAACCTAACCCTAACCCCACCGTAACCCTAACCCTAACCCTAACTCTAACCCTATCCCTAACCCTAACCCTAACTTTTTCCTAACAGGAACAAGTCTCCTACAAAAGAACATAAACACAAAACACTACTTTCTAAACTAAATCACATGTGTGTCGCTCACTTAATTAGGAATATAGGAAAATTGAAAAGTGATATTTCGCATTGTACATCACAGGAACAAGTTTACAAGGAAAGAACAGAAACGGAAAGCACTAATTTTAAACGGAATCACATGTGTGTCACTCGCTCAATTAGGAATACAGGAAAACTGAAAAGTGTTATATCGAACTGTACAGGAGAGGAACAAGTTTCCAACAAAAGAACAGGAAAGCAAAGCACTACTTTGTAAACGGAAGCACATGTGTGTCGCTCGCTCAATTAGGAATACGGGAAACTGAAAAGTGTTATCTCGCACTGTACAGCACAGAAAAAAAGAAGAGAAAAGCATAGCACAACTTTGTAAACTAATTCACATACGTGTCACCCGTTCAATTATTAAAACAGGAAAACTGAAAAGTGATATAATCCTAACCCTAACCGTAACCGTAACCGTAACCCTAACCCTAACCATAACCCTAACCCTAACCTAACCCTAACCCTGACCCTAACCCTAACCCTAACTTTTTCCTAACAGGAACAAGTTTCCAACGAAAGAACATGAATGCAAAACACTACTTTGTAAACTAAATCACATGTGTGTCGCTCGCTCAATTAGGAATATAGGAAAATTGAAAAGTGAAAAATCGCATTGTACATCACAGGAACAAGTTTCCAACGAAAGAACAGGAAAGCAAAGTACTACTTTGTAAACTGAAGCAAATGTGTGTCGCTCGCTCAATTAGGAAAACTGAAAAGTGTTATCTCGCACTGTACGGCACAGAAAAAAAGAAGAGAAAAGCAAAGCACAACTTTGTAAACTAATTCACATACGTGTCACCCATTCAATTATTATAAAGGAAAACTGAAAAGTGATATAATCCTAACCCTAACCGTAACCGTAATCGTAACTCTAACCCTAACCATAAACCTAACCCTAACGCTAACCGTAACCCTAACCCTAACCCTAACACATAACCCTAACCCTAACGCTAACTCTAACCCTAACCCTACCCTAACCCTAACCCTAACCCTAACCCTACCCCCACCCTAACCCTAACCCTAACTTTATCCTAACAGGAACAAGTTTCCAACAAAAGAACGTAAACGCAAAACACTACTTTGTAAAATAAATCACATGTGTGTCGCTCGCTTAATTAGGAATATAGGAAAATTGAAAAGTGATATTTCGCATTGTACATCACAGGAACAAGTTTACAAGGAAAGAACAGAAACGGAAAGCACTAATTTTAAACGGAATCACATGTGTGTCACTCGCTCAATTAGGAATACAGGAAAACTGAAAAGTGTTATATCGAACTGTACAGTACAGGAACAAGTTTCCAACAAAAGAACAGGAAAGCAAAGCACTTTGTAAACGGAAGCACATGTGTGTCGCTCGCTCAATTAAGAATACAGGAAAACTGAAAAGTGTTATCTCGCACTGTACGGCAAAGAAACAAGTTTCTATCCAAAGAAGAGAAAAGCATAGCACAACTTTGTAAACTAATTCACATACGTATCACCCGTTCAATTATTATAACAGGAAAACTGAAAAGTGATATAATCCTAACCCTAACCGTAACCGGAACTGTAACCCTAACCCTAACCATAACCCTAACCCTACCCTAACCCTAACCCTAACCCTAACCCTAACCCTAATCCTATCCTAACCCTAACCCTACCCTAACCCTAACCCTAACCCTAACCATAACCCTAACCCTACCCTAACCCTAACCCTAACCCTAATCCTATCCTAACCCTAACCCTACCCTAACCCTAACCCTAACCCTAACCCTAACCCTAACCCTAATCCTATCCTAACCCTAACCCTACCCTAACCCTAACCTTAACCATAACCCTAACCCGACCCTAACCCTAACCCTAACCCTAACCCTAATCCTATCCTAACCCTAACCCTACCCTAACCCTAACCCTAACCCTAACCCTAACTGTAACCCTAACCCTAACCCTAACCCGACCCTAACCCTAACCCTAACCCTAACCCTAACCCTAACTTTTTCCTAACAGGAACAAGTTTCCAACAAATGAACATAAACGCAAAACACTACTTTGTGAACTAAATCAAATGTGTGTTGCTCGCTTAATTAGGAATATAGGAAAATTGAAAAGTGATATATCGCATTGTACATCACAAGAATAAGTTTACAACGAATGAACTGTAAAGGAAAGCACTAATTTTAAACGGAATCACATGTGTGTCACTCGCTCAATTAGGTATAGGGGAAAACTGAAAAGTGATATATCGAACTGTACAGCACAGGAACAAGTTTCCAACAAAAGAACAGGAAAGCAAAGCACTACTTTGTAAACGGAAACACATGTGTGTCGCTCGCTCAATTAGGAATACAGGAAAACTGAAAAGTGTTATCTCGCACTGTACGGCACAGAAAAAAGAAGAGAAAAGCAAAGCACAACTTTGTAAACTAATTCACATAAGTGTCACCCGTTCAATTATTATAACAGGAAAACTGAAAAGTGATATAATCCTAACCCTAACCGTAACTGTAACCCTAACCCTAACCATAACCCTAACCCTACCCGAACCCTAACCCTAACCCTAACCCTAACCCTAACCCTAACCCTAATCCTACCCTAACCCAAACCCTAACCCTAACCCTAACTTTTTCCTAACAGGAACAAGTTTCGAACGAAAGAACATAAACGCAAAACACTACTTTGTAAACTAAATTACATGTGTGTCGCCCGCTCAATTAGGAATACAGGAAAAGTGAAAAGTGATATTTCGCATTGTACATCACAGGAACAAGTTTCCAACGAAAGAACATAAACGCAAAACACTACTTTGTAAACTAAATAACATGTGTGTCGCTCGCTCAATTAGGAATACAGGAAAAGTGACAAGTGATAATTCGCATTGTACATCACAGGAACAAGTTTACAACGAAAGAACAGAAACGTAAAGCACTAATTTTAAACGGAATCACATGTGTGTCGCTCACTCAATTAGGAATACAGGAAAACGGAAAAGTGTTATCTCGCACTGTACGGCACAGAAACAAGTTTCCATCCAAAGAAGAGAAAAGCAAAGCACAACTTTGTAAACTAATTCACATACGTGTCACCCGTTCAATTATTATAACAGGAAAACTGAAAAGTGATAAAATCCTAACACTAACCGTAACCGTAAACGTAACTCTAACCCTAACCATAAAGCTAACCCTATTGCTAACCGTAACGCTAACCCTAACCCTAGCCAATAACCGTAACCCTACCGCTAACCCTAACCATAACCCTACCCTAACCCTAACCTTAACCCTAACCCTAACGCTAACCCTAACCCTAACCATAACCCTAACCCTAACTCTAACCCTAACCCTAACCCCAACCCTAACCCTACCCTAACCCTAACCGTAACCCTAACCCTAACGCTAACCCTAACCCTACCCACACCCTAACCCTAACCCTAACCCTAACCCTAAACCTAACCCTAACCCCACCGTAACCCTAACCCTAACCCTAACTCTAACCCTATCCCTAACCCTAACCCTAACTTTTTCCTAACAGGAACAAGTCTCCTACAAAAGAACATAAACACAAAACACTACTTTCTAAACTAAATCACATGTGTGTCGCTCACTTAATTAGGAATATAGGAAAATTGAAAAGTGATATTTCGCATTGTACATCACAGGAACAAGTTTACAAGGAAAGAACAGAAACGGAAAGCACTAATTTTAAACGGAATCACATGTGTGTCACTCGCTCAATTAGGAATACAGGAAAACTGAAAAGTGTTATATCGAACTGTACAGGAGAGGAACAAGTTTCCAACAAAAGAACAGGAAAGCAAAGCACTACTTTGTAAACGGAAGCACATGTGTGTCGCTCGCTCAATTAGGAATACGGGAAACTGAAAAGTGTTATCTCGCACTGTACAGCACAGAAAAAAAGAAGAGAAAAGCATAGCACAACTTTGTAAACTAATTCACATACGTGTCACCCGTTCAATTATTAAAACAGGAAAACTGAAAAGTGATATAATCCTAACCCTAACCGTAACCGTAACCGTAACCCTAACCCTAACCCTAACCTAACCCTAAACCTGACCCTAACCCTAACCCTAACCCTAACTTTTTCCTAACAGGAACAAGTTTCCAACGAAAGAACATGAATGCAAAACACTACTTTGTAAACTAAATCACATGTGTGTCGCTCGCTCAATTAGGAATATAGGAAAATTGAAAAGTGAAAAATCGCATTGTACATCACAGGAACAAGTTTCCAACGAAAGAACAGGAAAGCAAAGTACTACTTTGTAAACTGAAGCAAATGTGTGTCGCTCGCTCAATTAGGAAAACTGAAAAGTGTTATCTCGCACTGTACGGCACAGAAAAAAAGAAGAGAAAAGCAAAGCACAACTTTGTAAACTAATTCACATACATGTCACCCATTCAATTATTATAAAGGAAAACTGAAAAGTGATATAATCCTAACCCTAACCGTAACCGTAATCGTAACTCTAACCCTAACCATAAACCTAACCCTAACGCTAACCGTAACCCTAACCCTAACCCTAACACATAACCCTAACCCTAACGCTAACTCTAACCCTAACCCTACCCTAACCCTAACCCTAACCCTAACCCTACCCCCACCCTAACCCTAACCCTAACTTTATCCTAACAGGAACAAGTTTCCAACAAAAGAACGTAAACGCAAAACACTACTTTGTAAAATAAATCACATGTGTGTCGCTCGCTTAATTAGGAATATAGGAAAATTGAGAAGTGATATTTCGCATTGTACATCACAGGAACAAGTTTACAAGGAAAGAACAGAAACGGAAAGCACTAATTTTAAACGGAATCACATGTGTGTCACTCGCTCAATTAGGAATACAGGAAAACTGAAAAGTGTTATATCGAACTGTACAGTACAGGAACAAGTTTCCAACAAAAGAACAGGAAAGCAAAGCACTTTCTAAACGGAAGCACGTGTGTGTCGCTCGCTCAATTAAGAATACAGGAAAACTGAAAAGTGTTATCTCGCACTGTACGGCAAAGAAACAAGTTTCTATCCAAAGAAGAGAAAAGCATAGCACAACTTTGTAAACTAATTCACATACGTATCACCCGTTCAATTATTATAACAGGAAAACTGAAAAGTGATATAATCCTAACCCTAACCGTAACCGTAACTGTAACCCTAACCCTAACCCTAATCCTATCCTAACCCTAACCCTACCCTAACCCTAACCCTAACCCTAACCCTACCCTAACCCTAACCCTAACCCTAACCCTAACCCTAATCCTATCCTAACCCTAACCCTACCCTAACCCTAACCCTAACCCTAACCCTAACCCGACCCTAACCCTAACCCTAACCCTAACCCTAATCCTATCCTAACCCTAACCCTACCCTAACCCTAACCCTAACCCTAACCCTAACCCTAACCCTAACCCGACCCTAACCCTAACCCTAACCCTAACCCTAACCCTAACCCTAACTTTTTCCTAACAGGAACAAGTTTCCAACAAATGAACATAAACGCAAAACACTACTTTGTGAACTAAACAAATGTGTGTTGCTCGCTTAATTAGGAATATAGGAAAATTGAAAAGTGATATATCGCATTGTACATCACAAGAATAAGTTTACAACGAATGAACTGTAAAGGAAAGCACTAATTTTAAACGGAATCACTTGTGTGTCACTCGCTCAATTAGGAATAGGGGAAAACTGAAAAGTGATATATCGAACTGTACAGCACAGGAACAAGTTTCCAACAAAAGAACAGGAAAGCAAAGCACTACTTTGTAAACGGAAGCACATGTGTGTCGCTCGCTCAATTAGGAATACAGGAAAACTGAAAAGTGTTATCTCGCACTGTACGGCACAGAAAAAAGAAGAGAAAAGCAAAGCACAACTTTGTAAACTAATTCACATAAGTGTCACCCGTTCAATTATTATAACAGGAAAACTGAAAAGTGATATAATCCTAACCCTAACCGTAACTGTAACCCTAACCCTAACCCTAACCCTAACCCTAACCCTACCCTAACCCTAACCCTAACCCTAACCCTAACCCTAACCCTAATCCTACCCTAACCCAAACCCTAACCCTAACCCTAACTTTTTCCTAACAGGAACAAGTTTCGAACGAAAGAACATAAACGCAAAACACTACTTTGTAAACTAAATTACATGTGTGTCGCCCGCTCAATTAGGAATACAGGAAAAGTGAAAAGTGATATTTCACATTGTACATCACAGGAACAAGTTTCCAACGAAAGAACATAAACGCAAAACACTACTTTGTAAACTAAATAACATGTGTGTCGCTCGCTCAATTAGGAATACAGGAAAAGTGACAAGTGATAATTCGCATTGTACATCACAGGAACAAGTTTACAACGAAAGAACAGAAACGTAAAGCACTAATTTTAAACGGAATCACATGTGTGTCGCTCACTCAATTAGGAATACAGGAAAACGGAAAAGTGTTATCTCGCACTGTACGGCACAGAAACAAGTTTCCATCCAAAGAAGAGAAAAGCAAAGCACAACTTTGTAAACTAATTCACATACGTGTCACCCGTTCAATTATTATAACAGGAAAACTGAAAAGTGATATAATCCTAACACTAACCGTAACCGTAAACGTAACTCTAACCCTAACCATAAAGCTAACCCTATTGCTAACCGTAACGCTAACCCTAACCCTAGCCAATAACCGTAACCCTACCGCTAACCCTAACCATAACCCTACCCTAACCCTAACCTTAACCCTAACCCTAACGCTAACCCTAACCCTAACCATAACCCTAACCCTAACTCTAACCCTAACCCTAACCCCAACCCTAACCCTACCCTAACCCTAACCGTAACCCTAACCCTAACGCTAACCCTAACCCTACCCACACCCTAACCCTAACCCTAACCCTAACCCTAAACCTAACCCTAACCCCACCGTAACCCTAACCCTAACCCTAACTCTAACCCTATCCCTAACCCTAACCCTAACTTTTTCCTAACAGGAACAAGTCTCCTACAAAAGAACATAAACACAAAACACTACTTTCTAAACTAAATCACATGTGTGTCGCTCACTTAATTAGGAATATAGGAAAATTGAAAAGTGATATTTCGCATTGTACATCACAGGAACAAGTTTACAAGGAAAGAACAGAAACGGAAAGCACTAATTTTAAACGGAATCACATGTGTGTCACTCGCTCAATTAGGAATACAGGAAAACTGAAAAGTGTTATATCGAACTGTACAGGAGAGGAACAAGTTTCCAACAAAAGAACAGGAAAGCAAAGCACTACTTTGTAAACGGAAGCACATGTGTGTCGCTCGCTCAATTAGGAATACGGGAAACTGAAAAGTGTTATCTCGCACTGTACAGCACAGAAAAAAAGAAGAGAAAAGCATAGCACAACTTTGTAAACTAATTCACATACGTGTCACCCGTTCAATTATTATAACAGGAAAACTGAAAAGTGATATAATCCTAACCCTAACCGTAACCGTAACCGTAACCCTAACCCTAACCCTAACCTAACCCTAACCCTGACCCTAACTCTAACCCTAACCCTAACTTTTTCCTAACAGGAACAAGTTTCTAACGAAAGAACATGAATGCAAAACACTACTTTGTAAACTAAATCACATGTGTGTCGCTCGCTCAATTAGGAATATAGGAAAATTGAAAAGTGAAAAATCGCATTGTACATCACAGGAACAAGTTTCCAACGAAAGAACAGGAAAGCAAAGTACTATTTTGTAAACTGAAGCAAATGTGTGTCGCTCGCTCAATTAGGAAAACTGAAAAGTGTTATCTCGCACTGTACGGCACAGAAAAAAAGAAGAGAAAAGCAAAGCACAACTTTGTAAACTAATTCACATACATGTCACCCATTCAATTATTATAAAGGAAAACTGAAAAGTGATATAATCCTAACCCTAACCGTAACCGTAATCGTAACTCTAACCCTAACCATAAACCTAACCCTAACGCTAACCGTAACCCTAACCCTAACCCTAACACATAACCCTAACCCTAACGCTAACTCTAACCCTAACCCTACCCTAACCCTAACCCTAACCCTAACCCTACCCCCACCCTAACCCTAACCCTAACTTTATCCTAACAGGAACAAGTTTCCAACAAAAGAACGTAAACGCAAAACACTACTTTGTAAAATAAATCACATGTGTGTCGCTCGCTTAATTAGGAATATAGGAAAATTGAAAAGTGATATTTCGCATTGTACATCACAGGAACAAGTTTACAAGGAAAGAACAGAAACGGAAAGCACTAATTTTAAACGGAATCACATGTGTGTCACTCGCTCAATTAGGAATACAGGAAAACTGAAAAGTGTTATATCGAACTGTACAGTACAGGAACAAGTTTCCAACAAAAGAACAGGAAAGCAAAGCACTTTGTAAACGGAAGCACATGTGTGTCGCTCGCTCAATTAAGAATACAGGAAAACTGAAAAGTGTTATCTCGCACTGTACGGCAAAGAAACAAGTTTCTATCCAAAGAAGAGAAAAGCATAGCACAACTTTGTAAACTAATTCACATACGTATCACCCGTTCAATTATTATAACAGGAAAACTGAAAAGTGATATAATCCTAACCCTAACCGTAACCGTAACTGTAACCCTAACCCTAACCCTAATCCTATCCTAACCCTAACCCTACCCTAACCCTAACCCTAACCCTAACCCTACCCTAACCCTAACCCTAACCCTAACCCTAACCCTAATCCTATCCTAACCCTAACCCTACCCTAACCCTAACCCTAACCCTAACCCTAACCCGACCCTAACCCTAACCCTAACCCTAATCCTATCCTAACCCTAACCCTACCCTAACCCTAACCCTAACCCTAACCCTAACTGTAACCCTAACCCTAACCCTAACCCGACCCTAACCCTAACCCTAACCCTAACCCTAACCCTAACTTTTTCCTAACAGGAACAAGTTTCCAACAAATGAACATAAACGCAAAACACTACTTTGTGAACTAAATCAAATGTGTGTTGCTCGCTTAATTAGGAATATAGGAAAATTGAAAAGTGATATATCGCATTGTACATCACAAGAATAAGTTTACAACGAATGAACTGTAAAGGAAAGCACTAATTTTAAACGGAATCACATGTGTGTCACTCGCTCAATTAGGAATAGGGGAAAACTGAAAAGTGATATATCGAACTGTACAGCACAGGAACAAGTTTCCAACAAAAGAACAGGAAAGCAAAGCACTACTTTGTAAACGGAAGCACATGTGTGTCGCTCGCTCAATTAGGAATACAGGAAAACTGAAAAGTGTTATCTCGCACTGTACGGCACAGAAAAAAGAAGAGAAAAGCAAAGCACAACTTTGTAAACTAATTCACATAAGTGTCACCCGTTCAATTATTATAACAGGAAAACTGAAAAGTGATATAATCCTAACCCTAACCGTAACTGTAACCCTAACCCTAACCCTAACCCTAACCCTAACCCTAACCCTAACCCTAACCCTAACCCTAATCCTACCCTAACCCAAACCCTAACCCTAACCCTAACTTTTTCCTAACAGGAACAAGTTTCGAACGAAAGAACATAAACGCAAAACACTACTTTGTAAACTAAATTACATGTGTGTCGCCCGCTCAATTAGGAATACAGGAAAAGTGAAAAGTGATATTTCGCATTGTACATCACAGGAACAAGTTTCCAACGAAAGAACATAAACGCAAAACACTACTTTGTAAACTAAATAACATGTGTGTCGCTCGCTCAATTAGGAATACAGGAAAAGTGACAAGTGATAATTCGCATTGTACATCACAGGAACAAGTTTACAACGAAAGAACAGAAACGTAAAGCACTAATTTTAAACGGAATCACATGTGTGTCGCTCACTCAATTAGGAATACAGGAAAACGGAAAAGTGTTATCTCGCACTGTACGGCACAGAAACAAGTTTCCATCCAAAGAAGAGAAAAGCAAAGCACAACTTTGTAAACTAATTCACATACGTGTCACCCGTTCAATTATTATAACAGGAAAACTGAAAAGTGATATAATCCTAACACTAACCGTAACCGTAAACGTAACTCTAACCCTAACCATAAAGCTAACCCTATTGCTAACCGTAACGCTAACCCTAACCCTAGCCAATAACCGTAACCCTACCGCTAACCCTAACCATAACCCTACCCTAACCCTAACCTTAACCCTAACCCTAACGCTAACCCTAACCCTAACCATAACCCTAACCCTAACTCTAACCCTAACCCTAACCCCAACCCTAACCCTACCCTAACCCTAACCGTAACCCTAACCCTAACGCTAACCCTAACCCTACCCACACCCTAACCCTAACCCTAACCCTAACCCTAAACCTAACCCTAACCCCACCGTAACCCTAACCCTAACCCTAACTCTAACCCTATCCCTAACCCTAACCCTAACTTTTTCCTAACAGGAACAAGTCTCCTACAAAAGAACATAAACACAAAACACTACTTTCTAAACTAAATCACATGTGTGTCGCTCACTTAATTAGGAATATAGGAAAATTGAAAAGTGATATTTCGCATTGTACATCACAGGAACAAGTTTACAAGGAAAGAACAGAAACGGAAAGCACTAATTTTAAACGGAATCACATGTGTGTCACTCGCTCAATTAGGAATACAGGAAAACTGAAAAGTGTTATATCGAACTGTACAGGAGAGGAACAAGTTTCCAACAAAAGAACAGGAAAGCAAAGCACTACTTTGTAAACGGAAGCACATGTGTGTCGCTCGCTCAATTAGGAATACGGGAAACTGAAAAGTGTTATCTCGCACTGTACAGCACAGAAAAAAAGAAGAGAAAAGCATAGCACAACTTTGTAAACTAATTCACATACGTGTCACCCGTTCAATTATTAAAACAGGAAAACTGAAAAGTGATATAATCCTAACCCTAACCGTAACCGTAACCGTAACCCTAACCCTAACCCTAACCTAACCCTAACCCTGACCCTAACCCTAACCCTAACCCTAACTTTTTCCTAACAGGAACAAGTTTCCAACGAAAGAACATGAATGCAAAACACTACTTTGTAAACTAAATCACATGTGTGTCGCTCGCTCAATTAGGAATATAGGAAAATTGAAAAGTGAAAAATCGCATTGTACATCACAGGAACAAGTTTCCAACGAAAGAACAGGAAAGCAAAGTACTACTTTGTAAACTGAAGCAAATGTGTGTCGCTCGCTCAATTAGGAAAACTGAAAAGTGTTATCTCGCACTGTACGGCACAGAAAAAAAGAAGAGAAAAGCAAAGCACAACTTTGTAAACTAATTCACATACATGTCACCCATTCAATTATTATAAAGGAAAACTGAAAAGTGATATAATCCTAACCCTAACCGTAACCGTAATCGTAACTCTAACCCTAACCATAAACCTAACCCTAACGCTAACCGTAACCCTAACCCTAACCCTAACACATAACCCTAACCCTAACGCTAACTCTAACGTAACCCTACCCTAACCCTAACCCTAACCCTAACCCTACCCCCACCCTAACCCTAACCCTAACTTTATCCTAACAGGAACAAGTTTCCAACAAAAGAACGTAAACGCAAAACACTACTTTGTAAAATAAATCACATGTGTGTCGCTCGCTTAATTAGGAATATAGGAAAATTGAAAAGTGATATTTCGCATTGTACATCACAGGAACAAGTTTACAAGGAAAGAACAGAAACGGAAAGCACTAATTTTAAACGGAATCACATGTGTGTCACTCGCTCAATTAGGAATACAGGAAAACTGAAAAGTGTTATATCGAACTGTACAGTACAGGAACAAGTTTCCAACAAAAGAACAGGAAAGCAAAGCACTTTGTAAACGGAAGCACATGTGTGTCGCTCGCTCAATTAAGAATACAGGAAAACTGAAAAGTGTTATCTCGCACTGTACGGCAAAGAAACAAGTTTCTATCCAAAGAAGAGAAAAGCATAGCACAACTTTGTAAACTAATTCACATACGTGTCACCCGTTCAATTATTATAACAGGAAAACTGAAAAGTGATATAATCCTAACCCTAACCGTAACCGTAACTGTAACCCTAACCCTAACCATAACCCTAACCCTACCCTAACCCTAACCCTAACCCTAACCCTAACCCTAATCCTATCCTAACCCTAACCCTACCCTAACCCTAACCCTAACCCTAACCCTACCCTAACCCTAACCCTAACCCTAACCCTAACCCTAATCCTATCCTAACCCTAACCCTACCCTAACCCTAACCCTAACCCTAACCCTAACCCGACCCTAACCCTAACCCTAACCCTAACCCTAATCCTATCCTAACCCTAACCCTACCCTAACCCTAACCCTAACCCTAACCCTAACTGTAACCCTAACCCTAACCCTAACCCGACCCTAACCCTAACCCTAACCCTAACCCTAACCCTAACCCTAACTTTTTCCTAACAGGAACAAGTTTCCAACAAATGAACATAAACGCAAAGCACTACTTTGTGAACTAAATCAAATGTGTGTTGCTCGCTTAATTAGGAATATAGGAAAATTGAAAAGTGATATATCGCATTGTACATCACAAGAATAAGTTTACAACGAATGAACTGTAAAGGAAAGCACTAATTTTAAACGGAATCACATGTGTGTCACTCGCTCAATTAGGAATAGGGGAAAACTGAAAAGTGATATATCGAACTGTACAGCACAGGAACAAGTTTCCAACAAAAGAACAGGAAAGCAAAGCACTACTTTGTAAACGGAAGCACATGTGTGTCGCTCGCTCAATTAGGAATACAGGAAAACTGAAAAGTGTTATCTCGCACTGTACGGCACAGAAAAAAGAAGAGAAAAGCAAAGCACAACTTTGTAAACTAATTCACATAAGTGTCACCCGTTCAATTATTATAACAGGAAAACTGAAAAGTGATATAATACTAACCCTAACCGTAACTGTAACCCTAACCCTAACCCTAACCCTAACCCTAACCCTACCCTAACCCTAACCCTAACCCTAACCCTAACCCTAACCCTAATCCTACCCTAACCCAAACCCTAACCCTAACCCTAACTTTTTCCTAACAGGAACAAGTTTCGAACGAAAGAACATAAACGCAAAACACTACTTTGTAAACTAAATTACATGTGTGTCGCCCGCTCAATTAGGAATACAGGAAAAGTGAAAAGTGATATTTCGCATTGTACATCACAGGAACAAGTTTCCAACGAAAGAACATAAACGCAAAACACTACTTTGTAAACTAAATAACATGTGTGTCGCTCGCTCAATTAGGAATACAGGAAAAGTGACAAGTGATAATTCGCATTGTACATCACAGGAACAAGTTTACAACGAAAGAACAGAAACGTAAAGCACTAATTTTAAACGGAATCACATGTGTGTCGCTCACTCAATTAGGAATACAGGAAAACGGAAAAGTGTTATCTCGCACTGTACGGCACAGAAACAAGTTTCCATCCAAAGAAGAGAAAAGCAAAGCACAACTTTGTAAACTAATTCACATACGTGTCACCCGTTCAATTATTATAACAGGAAAACTGAAAAGTGATATAATCCTAACACTAACCGTAACCGTAAACGTAACTCTAACCCTAACCATAAAGCTAACCCTATTGCTAACCGTAACGCTAACCCTAACCCTAGCCCATAACCGTAACCCTACCGCTAACCCTAACCATAACCCTACCCTAACCCTAACCCTAACCCTAACCCTAATGCTAACCCTAACCCTAACCCTACCCTAACCCTAACCCAAACCCTAACTCTAACCCTAACCCTAACCCCAACCCTAACCCTACCCTAACCCTAACCGTAACCCTAACCCTAACGCTAACCCTAACCCTACCCACACCCTAACCCTAACCCTAACCCTAACCCTAAACCTAAACCTAACCCTATCCCCACCGTAACCCTAACCCTAACCCTAACCCTAACCCTATCCCTAACCCTAACCCTAACTTTTTCCTAACAGGAACAAGTCTCCTACAAAAGAACATAAACACAAAACACTACTTTCTAAACTAAATCACATGTGTGTCGCTCACTTAATTAGGAATATAGGAAAATTGAAAAGTGATATTTCGCATTGTACATCACAGGAACAAGTTTACAAGGAAAGAACAGAAACGGAAAGCACTAATTTTAAACGGAATCACATGTGTGTCACTCGCTCAATTAGGAATACAGGAAAACTGAAAAGTGATATATCGAACTGTACAGGAGAGGAACAAGTTTCCAACAAAAGAACAGGAAAGCAAAGCACTACTTTGTAAACGGAAGCACATGTGTGTCGCTCGCTCAATTAGGAATACGGGAAACTGAAAAGTGTTATCTCGCACTGTACAGCACAGAAAAAAAGAAGAGAAAAGCATAGCACAACTTTGTAAACTAATTCACATACGTGTCACCCGTTCAATTATTATAACAGGAAAACTGAAAAGTGATATAATCCTAACCCTAACCGTAACCGTAACCGTAACCCTAACCCTAACCATAACCCTAACCCTAACCTAACCCTAACCCTGACTCTAACCCTAACCCTAACCCTAACCCTAACTTTTTCCTAACAGGAACAAGTTTCCAACGAAAGAACATGAATGCAAAACACTACTTTGTAAACTAAATCACATGTGTGTCGCTCGCTCAATTAGGAATATAGGAAAATTGAAAAGTGAAAAATCGCATTGTACATCACAGGAACAAGTTTCCAACGAAAGAACAGGAAAGCAAAGTACTACTTTGTAAACTGAAGCAAATGTGTGTCGCTCGCTCAATTAGGAAAACTGAAAAGTGTTATCTCGCACTGTACGGCACAGAAAAAAAGAAGAGAAAAGCAAAGCACAACTTTGTAAACTAATTCACATACGTGTCACCCATTCAATTATTATAAAGGAAAACTGAAAAGTGATATAATCCTAACCCTAACCGTAACCGTAATCGTAACTCTAACCCTAACCATAAACCTAACCCTAACGCTAACCGTAACCCTAACCCTAACCCTAACACATAACCCTAACCCTAACGCTAACTCTAACCCTAACCCTACCCTAACCCTAACCCTAACCCTAACCCTAACCCTACCCCCACCCTAACCCTAACCCTAACTTTATCCTAACAGGAACAAGTTTCCAACAAAAGAACGTAAACGCAAAACACTACTTTGTAAAATAAATCACATGTGTGTCGCTCGCTTAATTAGGAATATAGGAAAATTGAAAAGTGATATTTCGCATTGTACATCACAGGAACAAGTTTACAAGGAAAGAACAGAAACGGAAAGCACTAATTTTAAACGGAATCACATGTGTGTCACTCGCTCAATTAGGAATACAGGAAAACTGAAAAGTGTTATATCGAACTGTACAGTACAGGAACAAGTTTCCAACAAAAGAACAGGAAAGCAAAGCACTTTGTAAACAGAAGCACATGTGTGTCGCTCGCTCAATTAAGAATACAGGAAAACTGAAAAGTGTTATCTCGCACTGTACGGCAAAGAAACAAGTTTCTATCCAAAGAAGAGAAAAGCATAGCACAACTTTGTAAACTACTTCACATACGTATCACCCGTTCAATTATTATAACAGGAAAACTGAAAAGTGATATAATCCTAACCCTAACCGTAACCGTAACTGTAACCCTAACCTTAACCATAACCCTAACCCTACCCTAACCCTAACCCTAACCCTAACCCTACCCTAACCCTAACCCTAACCCTAATTCTAACCCTAATCCTATCCTAACCCTAACCCTACCCTAACCCTAACCCTAACCGTAACCCTAACCCGACCCTAACCCTAACCCTAACCCTAATCCTATCCTAACCTTAACCCTACCCTAACCCTAACCCTAACCCTAACCCTAACTGTAACCCTAACCCTAACCCTAACCCGACCCTAACCCTAACCCTAACCCTAACCCTAACCCTAACCCTAACTTTTTCCTAACAGGAACAAGTTTCCAACAAATGAACATAAACGCAAAACACTACTTTGTGAACTAAATCAAATGTGTGTTGCTCGCTTAATTAGGAATATAGGAAAATTGAAAAGTGATATATCGCATTGTACATCACAAGAATAAGTTTACAACGAATGAACTGTAAAGGAAAGCACTAATTTTAAACGGAATCACATGTGTGTCACTCGCTCAATTAGGAATAGGGGAAAACTGAAAAGTGATATATCGAACTGTACAGCACAGGAACAAGTTTCCAACAAAAGAACAGGAAAGCAAAGCACTACTGTGTAAACGGAAGCACATGTGTGTCGCTCGCTCAATTAGGAATACAGGAAAACTGAAAAGTGTTATCTCGCACTGTACGGCACAGAAACAAGAAGAGAAAAGCAAAGTACAACTTTGTAAACTAATTCACATAAGTGTCACCCGTTCAATTATTATAACAGGAAAACTGAAAAGTGATATAATCCTAACCCTAACCGTTAATGTAACCCTAACCCTAACCATAACCCTAACCCTACCCTAACCCTAACCCTAACCCTAACCCTAACCCTAACCCTAACCCTAATCCTACCCTAACCCAAACCCTAACCCTAACCCTAACTTTTTCCTAACAGGAACAAGTTTCCAACGAAAGAACATGAATGCAAAACACTACTTTGTAAACTAAATCACATGTGTGTCGCTCGCTCAATTAGGAATATAGGAAAATTGAAAAGTGAAAAATCGCATTGTACATCACAGGAACAAGTTTCCAACGAAAGAACAGGAAAGCAAAGTACTACTTTGTAAACTGAAGCAAATGTGTGTCGCTCGCTCAATTAGGAAAACTGAAAAGTGTTATCTCGCACTGTACGGCACAGAAAAAAAGAAGAGAAAAGCAAAGCACAACTTTGTAAACTAATTCACATACATGTCACCCATTCAATTATTATAAAGGAAAACTGAAAAGTGATATAATCCTAACCCTAACCGTAACCGTAATCGTAACTCTAACCCTAACCATAAACCTAACCCTAACGCTAACCGTAACCCTAACCCTAACCCTAACACATAACCCTAACCCTAACGCTAACTCTAACCCTAACCCTACCCTAACCCTAACCCTAACCCTAACCCTACCCCCACCCTAACCCTAACCCTAACTTTATCCTAACAGGAACAAGTTTCCAACAAAAGAACGTAAACGCAAAACACTACTTTGTAAAATAAATCACATGTGTGTCGCTCGCTTAATTAGGAATATAGGAAAATTGAAAAGTGATATTTCGCATTGTACATCACAGGAACAAGTTTACAAGGAAAGAACAGAAACGGAAAGCACTAATTTTAAACGGAATCACATGTGTGTCACTCGCTCAATTAGGAATACAGGAAAACTGAAAAGTGTTATATCGAACTGTACAGTACAGGAACAAGTTTCCAACAAAAGAACAGGAAAGCAAAGCACTTTGTAAACGGAAGCACATGTGTGTCGCTCGCTCAATTAAGAATACAGGAAAACTGAAAAGTGTTATCTCGCACTGTACGGCAAAGAAACAAGTTTCTATCCAAAGAAGAGAAAAGCATAGCACAACTTTGTAAACTAATTCACATACGTATCACCCGTTCAATTATTATAACAGGAAAACTGAAAAGTGATATAATCCTAACCCTAACCGTAACCGTAACTGTAACCCTAACCCTAACCATAACCCTAACCCTACCCTAACCCTAACCCTAACCCTAACCCTAACCCTAATCCTATCCTAACCCTAACCCTACCCTAACCCTAACCCTAACCCTAACCCTACCCTAACCCTAACCCTAACCCTAACCCTAATCCTATCCTAACCCTAACCCTACCCTAACCCTAACCCTAACCCTAACCCTAACCCGACCCTAAACCTAACCCTAACCCTAACCCTAATCCTATCCTAACCCTAACCCTAACCCTAACCCTAACCCTAACCCGACCCTAACCCTAACCCTAACCCTAACCCTAATCCTATCCTAACCCTAACCCTACCCTAACCCTAACCCTAACCCTAACCCTAACCCTAACCCTAACCCGACCCTAACCCTAACCCTAACCCTAACCCTAATCCTATCCTAACCCTAACCCTACCCTAACCCTAACCCTAACCCTAACCCTAACCCTAACCCTAACTGTAACCCTAACCCTAACCCTAACCCGACCCTAACCCTAACCCTAACCCTAACCCTAACCCTAACCCTAACTTTTTCCTAACAGGAACAAGTTTCCAACAAATGAACATAAACGCAAAACACTATTTTGTGAACTAAATCAAATGTGTGTTGCTCGCTTAATTAGGAATATAGGAAAATTGAAAAGTGATATATCGCATTGTACATCACAAGAATAAGTTTACAACGAATGAACTGTAAAGGAAAGCACTAATTTTAAACGGAATCACATGTGTGTCACCCGCTCAATTAGGAATAGGGGAAAACTGAAAAGTGATATATCGAACTGTACAGCACAGGAACAAGTTTCCAACAAAAGAACAGGAAAGCAAAGCACTACTTTGTAAACGGAAGCACATGTGTGTCGCTCGCTCACTTAGGAATACAGGAAAACTGAAAAGTGTTATCTCGCACTGTACGGCACAGAAAAAAGAAGAGAAAAGCAAAGCACAACTTTGTAAACTAATTCACATAAGTGTCACCCGTTCAATTATTATAACAGGAAAACTGAAAAGTGATATAATCCTAACCCTAACCGTAACTGTAACCCTAACCCTAACCATAACCCTAACCCTACCCTAACACTAACCCTAACCCTAACCCTAACCCTAATCCTACCCTAACCCAAACCCTAACCCTAACCCTAACTTTTTCCTAACAGGAACAAGTTTCGAACGAAAGAACATAAACGCAAAACACTACTTTGTAAACTAAATTACATGTGTGTCGCCCGCTCAATTAGGAATACAGGAAAAGTGAAAAGTGATATTTCGCATTGTACATCACTGGAACAAGTTTCCAACGAAAGAACATAAACGCAAAACACTACTTTGTAAACTAAATAACATGTGTGTCGCTCGCTCAATTAGGAATACAGGAAAAGTGACAAGTGATAATTCGCATTGTACATCACAGGAACAAGTTTACAACGAAAGAAAAGAAACGTAAAGCACTAATTTTAAACGGAATCACATGTGTGTCGCTCACTCAATTAGGAATACAGGAAAACGGAAAAGTGTTATCTCGCACTGTACGGCACAGAAACAAGTTTCCATCCAAAGAAGAGAAAAGCAAAGCACAACTTTGTAAACTAATTCACATACGTGTCACCCGTTCCATTATTATAACAGGAAAACTGAAAAGTGATATAATCCTAACACTAACCGTAACCGTAAACGTAACTCTAACCCTGACCATAATGCTAACCCTATTGCTAACCGTAACGCTAACCCTAACCCTAGCCCATAACCGTAACCCTACCGCTAACCCTAACCATAACCCTACTCTAACCCTAACCCTAACCCTAACCCTAATGCTAACCCTAACCCTAACCCAACCCTAACCCTAACTCTAAACCTAACCCTAACCCCAACCCTAACCCTACCCTAACCCTAACCGTAACCCTAACCCTAACGCTAACCCTAACCCTACCCACACCCTAACCCTAACCCTAACCCTAACCCTAAACCTAACCCTAACCCCACCGTAACCCTAACCCTAACCCTAACCCTAACCCTATCCCTAACCCTAACCCTAACTTTTTCCTAACAGGAACAAGTCTCCTACAAAAGAACATAAACACAAAACACTACTTTCTAAACTAAATCACATGTGTGTCGCTCACTTAATTAGGAATATAGGAAAATTGAAAAGTGATATTTCGCATTGTACATCACAGGAACAAGTTTACAAGGAAAGAACAGAAACGGAAAGCACTAATTTTAAACGGAATCACATGTGTGTCACTCGCTCAATTAGGAATACAGGAAAACTGAAAAGTGTTCTATCGAACTGTACAGGAGAGGAACAAGTTTCCAACAAAAGAACAAGAAAGCAAAGCACTACTTTGTAAACGGAAGCACATGTGTGTCGCTCGCTCAATTAGGAATACGGGAAACTGAAAAGTGTTATCTCGCACTGTACAGCACAGAAAAAAAGAAGAGAAAAGCATAGCACAACTTTGTAAACTAATTCACATACGTGTCACCCGTTCAATTATTATAACAGGAAAACTGAAAAGTGATATAATCCTAACCCTAACCGTAACCGTAACCGTAACCGTAACCCTAACCCTAACCATAACCCTAACCCTAACCTAACCCTAACCCTGACCCTAACCCTAACCCTAACCCTAACTTTTTCCTAACAGGAACAAGTTTCCAACGAAAGAACATGAATGCAAAACACTACTTTGTAAACTAAATCACATGTGTGTCGCTCGCTCAATTAGGAATACAGGAAAACTGAAAAGTGTTATCTCGCACTGTACGGCACAGAAAAAAGAAGAGAAAAGCAAAGTACAACTTTGTAAACTAATTCACATAAGTGTCACCCGTTCAATTATTATAACAGGAAAACTGAAAAGTGATATAATCCTAACCCTAACCGTTAATGTAACCCTAACCCTAACCATAACCCTAACCCTACCCTAACCCTAACCCTATCCCTAACCCTAACCCTAACCCTAACCCTAATCCTACCCTAACCCAAACCCTAACCCTAACCCTAACTTTTTCCTAACAGGAACAAGTTTCCAACGAAAGAACATGAATGCAAAACACTACTTTGTAAACTAAATCACATGTGTGTCGCTCGCTCAATTAGGAATATAGGAAAATTGAAAAGTGAAAAATCGCATTGTACATCACAGGAACAAGTTTCCAACGAAAGAACAGGAAAGCAAAGTACTACTTTGTAAACTGAAGCAAATGTGTGTCGCTCGCTCAATTAGGAAAACTGAAAAGTGTTATCTCGCACTGTACGGCACAGAAAAAAAGAAGAGAAAAGCAAAGCACAACTTTGTAAACTAATTCACATACATGTCACCCATTCAATTATTATAAAGGAAAACTGAAAAGTGATATAATCCTAACCCTAACCGTAACCGTAATCGTAACTCTAACCCTAACCATAAACCTAACCCTAACGCTAACCGTAACCCTAACCCTAACCCTAACACATAACCCTAACCCTAACGCTAACTCTAACCCTAACCCTACCCTAACCCTAACCCTAACCCTAACCCTACCCCCACCCTAACCCTAACCCTAACTTTATCCTAACAGGAACAAGTTTCCAACAAAAGAACGTAAACGCAAAACACTACTTTGTAAAATAAATCACATGTGTGTCGCTCGCTTAATTAGGAATATAGGAAAATTGAAAAGTGATATTTCGCATTGTACATCACAGGAACAAGTTTACAAGGAAAGAACAGAAACGGAAAGCACTAATTTTAAACGGAATCACATGTGTGTCACTCGCTCAATTAGGAATACAGGAAAACTGAAAAGTGTTATATCGAACTGTACAGTACAGGAACAAGTTTCCAAAAAAAGAACAGGAAAGCAAAGCACTTTGTAAACGGAAGCACATGTGTGTCGCTCGCTCAATTAAGAATACAGGAAAACTGAAAAGTGTTATCTCGCACTGTACGGCAAAGAAACAAGTTTCTATCCAAAGAAGAGAAAAGCATAGCACAACTTTGTAAACTAATTCACATACGTATCACCCGTTCAATTATTATAACAGGAAAACTGAAAAGTGATATAATCCTAACCCTAACCGTAACCGTAACTGTAACCCTAACCCTAACCATAACCCTAACCCTACCCTAACCCTAACCCTAACCCTAACCCTAACCCTAATCCTATCCTAACCCTAACCCTACCCTAACCCTAACCCTAACCCTAACCCTACCCTAACCCTAACCCTAACCCTAACCCTAATCCTATCCTAACCCTAACCCTACCCTAACCCTAACCCTAACCCTAACCCTAACCCGACCCTAAACCTAACCCTAACCCTAACCCTAATCCTATCCTAACCCTAACCCTAACCCTAACCCTAACCCTAACCCGACCCTAACCCTAACCCTAACCCTAACCCTAATCCTATCCTAACCCTAACCCTACCCTAACCCTAACCCTAACCCTAACCCTAACCCTAACCCGACCCTAACCCTAACCCTAACCCTAACCCTAATCCTATCCTAACCCTAACCCTACCCTAACCCTAACCCTAACCCTAACCCTAACTGTAACCCTAACCCTAACCCTAACCCGACCCTAACCCTAACCCTAACCCTAACCCTAACCCTAACCCTAACTTTTTCCTAACAGGAACAAGTTTCCAACAAATGAACATAAACGCAAAACACTATTTTGTGAACTAAATCAAATGTGTGTTGCTCGCTTAATTAGGAATATAGGAAAATTGAAAAGTGATATATCGCATTGTACATCACAAGAATAAGTTTACAACGAATGAACTGTAAAGGAAAGCACTAATTTTAAACGGAATCACATGTGTGTCACCCGCTCAATTAGGAATAGGGGAAAACTGAAAAGTGATATATCGAACTGTACAGCACAGGAACAAGTTTCCAACAAAAGAACAGGAAAGCAAAGCACTACTTTGTAAACGGAAGCACATGTGTGTTGCTCGCTCACTTAGGAATACAGGAAAACTGAAAAGTGTTATCTCGCACTGTACGGCACAGAAAAAAGAAGAGAAAAGCAAAGCACAACTTTGTAAACTAATTCACATAAGTGTCACCCGTTCAATTATTATAACAGGAAAACTGAAAAGTGATATAATCCTAACCCTAACCGTAACTGTAACCCTAACCCTAACCATAACCCTAACCCTACCCTAACACTAACCCTAACCCTAACCCTAACCCTAATCCTACCCTAACCCAAACCCTAACCCTAACCCTAACTTTTTCCTAACAGGAACAAGTTTCGAACGAAAGAACATAAACGCAAAACACTACTTTGTAAACTAAATTACATGTGTGTCGCCCGCTCAATTAGGAATACAGGAAAAGTGAAAAGTGATATTTCGCATTGTACATCACAGGAACAAGTTTCCAACGAAAGAACATAAACGCAAAACACTACTTTGTAAACTAAATAACATGTGTGTCGCTCGCTCAATTAGGAATACAGGAAAAGTGACAAGTGATAATTCGCATTGTACATCACAGGAACAAGTTTACAACGAAAGAACAGAAACGTAAAGCACTAATTTTAAACGGAATCACATGTGTGTCGCTCACTCAATTAGGAATACAGGAAAACGGAAAAGTGTTATCTCGCACTGTACGGCACAGAAACAAGTTTCCATCCAAAGAAGAGAAAAGCAAAGCACAACTTTGTAAACTAATTCACATACGTGTCACCCGTTCCATTATTATAACAGGAAAACTGAAAAGTGATATAATCCTAACACTAACCGTAACCGTAAACGTAACTCTAACCCTGACCATAAAGCTAACCCTATTGCTAACCGTAACGCTAACCCTAACCCTAGCCCATAACCGTAACCCTACCGCTAACCCTAACCATAACCCTACTCTAACCCTAACCCTAACCCTAACCCTAATGCTAACCCTAACCCTAACCCAACCCTAACCCTAACTCTAACCCTAACCCTAACCCCAACCCTAACCCTACCCTAACCCTAACCGTAACCCTAACCCTAACGCTAACCCTAACCCTACCCACACCCTAACCCTAACCCTAACCCTAACCCTAAACCTAACCCTAACCCCACCGTAACCCTAACCCTAACCCTAACCCTAACCCTATCCCTAACCCTAACCCTAACTTTTTCCTAACAGGAACAAGTCTCCTACAAAAGAACATAAACACAAAACACTACTTTCTAAACTAAATCACATGTGTGTCGCTCACTTAATTAGGAATATAGGAAAATTGAAAAGTGATATTTCGCATTGTACATCACAGGAACAAGTTTACAAGGAAAGAACAGAAACGGAAAGCACTAATTTTAAACGGAATCACATGTGTGTCACTCGCTCAATTAGGAATACAGGAAAACTGAAAAGTGTTCTATCGAACTGTACAGGAGAGGAACAAGTTTCCAACAAAAGAACAAGAAAGCAAAGCACTACTTTGTAAACGGAAGCACATGTGTGTCGCTCGCTCAATTAGGAATACGGGAAACTGAAAAGTGTTATCTCGCACTGTACAGCACAGAAAAAAAGAAGAGAAAAGCATAGCACAACTTTGTAAACTAATTCACATACGTGTCACCCGTTCAATTATTATAACAGGAAAACTGAAAAGTGATATAATCCTAACCCTAACCGTAACCGTAACCGTAACCCTAACCCTAACCATAACCCTAACCCTAACCTAACCCTAACCCTGACCCTAACCCTAACCCTAACCCTAACTTTTTCCTAACAGGAACAAGTTTCCAACGAAAGAACATGAATGCAAAACACTACTTTGTAAACTAAATCACATGTGTGTCGCTCGCTCAATTAGGAATATAGGAAAATTGAAAAGTGAAAAATCGCATTGTACATCACAGGAACAAGTTTCCAACGAAAGAACAGGAAAGCAAAGCACTACTTTGTAAACTGAAGCAAATGTGTGTCGCTCGCTCAATTAGGAATACAGGAAAACTGAAAAGTGTTATCTCGCACTGTACGGCACAGAAAAAAAGAAGAGAAAAGGAAAGCACAACTTTGTAAACTAATTCACATACGGGTCAACCATTCAATTATTATAAAGGAAAACTGAAAAGTGATATAATCCTAACCCTAACCGTAACCGTAATCGTAACTCTAACCCTAACCATAAACCTAACCCTAACGCTAACCGTAACCCTAACCCTAACCCTAACACATAACCCTAACCCTAACGCTAACTCTTACCCTAACCCTACCCTAACCCTAACCCTAACCCTAACCCTAACCCTACCCCCACCCTAACCCTAACCCTAACTTTATCCTAACAGGAACAAGTTTCCAACAAAAGAACGTAAACGCAAAACACTACTTTGTAAACTAAATCACATGTGTGTCGCTCGCTTAATTAGGAATATAGGAAAATTGAAAAGTGATATTTCGCATTGTACATCACAGGAACAAGTTTACAAGGAAAGAACAGAAACGGAAAGCACTAATTTTAAACGGAATCACATGTGTGTCACTCGCTCAATTAGGAATACAGGAAAACTGAAAAGTGTTATATCGAACTGTACAGTACAGGAACAAGTTTCCAACAAAAGAACAGGAAAGCAAAGCACTTTGTAAATGGAAGCACATGTGTGTCGCTCGCTCAATTAAGAATACAGGAAAACTGAAAAGTGTTATCTCGCACTGTACGGCAAAGAAACAAGTTTCTATCCAAAGAAGAGAAAAGCATAGCACAACTTTGTAAACTAATTCACATACGTGTCACCCGTTCAATTATTATAACAGGAAAACTGAAAAGTGATATAATCCTAACCCTAACCGTAACCGTAACTGTAACCCTAACCCTAACCATAACCCTAACCCTACCCTAACCCTAACCCTAACCCTAACCGTAACCCTAATCCTATCCTAACCCTAACCCTACCCTAACCCTAACCCTAACCCTAACCCGACCCTAACCCTAACCCTAACCCTAACCATAATCCTATCCTAACCCTAACCCTACCCTAACCCTAACCCTAACCCTAACCCTAACTGTAACCCTAGCCCTAACCCTAACCCGACCCTAACCCTAACCCTAACCCTAACCCTAACCCTAACTTTTTCCTAACAGGAACAAGTTTCCAACAAATGAACATAAACGCAAAACACTACTTTGTGAACTAAATCAAATGTGTGTTGCTCGCTTAATTAGGAATATAGGAAAATTGAAAAGTGATATATCGCATTGTACATCACAAGAATATGTTTACAACGAATGAATTGTAAAGGAAAGCACTAATTTTAAACGGAATCACATGTGTGTCACTCGCTCAATTAGGAATAGGGGAAAACTGAAAAGTGATATATCGAACTGTACAGCACAGGAACAAGTTTCCAACAAAAGAACAGGAAAGCAAAGCACTACTTTGTAAACGGAAGCACATGTGTGTCGCTCGTTCAATTAGGAAAACTGAAAAGTGTTATCTCGCACTGTACGGCACAGAAAAAAAGAAGAGAAAAGCAAAGCACAACTTTGTAAACTAATTCACATACGTGTCAACCATTCAATTATTATAAAGGAAAACTGAAAAGTGATATAATCCTAACCCTAACCGTAACCGTAATCGTAACTCTAACCCTAACCATAAACCTAACCCTAATGCTAACCGTAACCCTAACCCTAACCCTAACACATAACCCTAACCCTAACGCTAACTCTAACCCTAACCCTACCCTAACCCTAACCCTAACCCTACCCCCACCCTAACCCTAACCCTAACTTTATCCTAACAGGAACAAGTTTCCAACAAAAGAACGTAAATGCAAAACACTACTTTGTAAACTAAATCACATGTGTGTCGCTCGCTTAATTAGGAATATAGGAAAATTGAAAAGTGATATTTCGCATTGTACATCACAGGAACAAGTTTACAAGGAAAGAACAGAAACGGAAAGCACTAATTTTAAACGGAATCACATGTGTGTCACTCGCTCAATTAGGAATACAGGAAAACTGAAAAGTGTTATATCGAACTGTACAGTACAGGAACAAGTTTCCAACAAAAGAACAGGAAAGCAAAGCACTTTGTAAACGGAAGCACATGTGTGTCGCTCGCTCAATTAAGAATACAGGAAAACTGAAAAGTGTTATCTCGCACTGTACGGCAAAGAAACAAGTTTCTATCCAAAGAAGAGAAAAGCATAGCACAACTTTGTAAACTAATTCACATACGTATCACCCGTTCAATTATTATAACAGGAAAACTGAAAAGTGATATAATCCTAACCCTAACCGTAACCGTAACTGTAACCCTAACCCTAACCATAACCCTAACCCTACCCTAACCCTAACCCTAACCCTAACCCTAATCCTATCCTAACCCTAACCCTACCCTTACCCTAACCCTAACCCTAACCCTACCCTAACCCTAACCCTAACCCTAACCCTAACCCTAATCCTATCCTAACCCTAAACCTACCCTAACCCTAACCCTAACCCTAACCCTAACCCTAACCCTAACCCGACCCTAACCCTAACCCTAACCCTAACCCTAACCCTAATCCTATCCTAACCCTAACCCTACCCTAACCCTAACCCTAAGCCTAACCCTAACCCTAACCCTAACCCTAACTTTTTCCTAACAGGAACAAGTTTCCAACAAATGAACATAAACGCAAAACACTATTTTGTGAACTAAATCAAATGTGTGTTGCTCGCTTAATTAGGAATATAGGAAAAGTGAAAAGTGATATATCGCATTGTACATCACAAGAATAAGTTTACAACGAATGAACTGTAAAGGAAAGCACTAATTTTAAACGGAATCACATGTGTGTCACTCGCTCAATTAGGAATAGGGGAAAACTGAAAAGTGATATATCGAACTGTACAGCACAGGAACAAGTTTCCAACAAAAGAACAGGAAAGCAAAGCACTACTTTGTAAACGGAAGCACATGTGTGTCGCTCGCTCAATTAGGAATACAGGAAAACTGAAAAGTGTTATCTCGCACTGTACGGCACAGAAAAAAGAAGAGAAAAGCAAAGCACAACTTTGTAAACTAATTCACATAAGTGTCACCCGTTCAATTATTATAACAGGAAAACTGAAAAGTGATATAATCCTAACCCTAACCGTAACTGTACCCCTAACCCTAACCCTAACCCTAACCCTACCCTAACCCTAACCCTAACCCTAACCCTAACCCTAACCCTAACCCTAATCCTACCCTAACCCAAACCCTAACCCTAACCCTAACTTTTTCCTAACAGGAACAAGTTTCGAACGAAAGAACATAAACGCAAAACACTACTTTGTAAACTAAATTACATGTGTGTCGCCCGCTCAATTAGGAATACAGGAAAAGTGAAAAGTGATATTTCGCATTGTACATCACAGGAACAAGTTTCCAACGAAAGAACATAAACGCAAAACACTACTTTGTAAACTAAATAACATGTGTGTCGCTCGCTCAATTAGGAATACAGGAAAAGTGACAAGTGATAATTCGCATTGTACATCACAGGAACAAGTTTACAACGAAAGAACAGAAACGTAAAGCACTAATTTTAAACGGAATCACATGTGTGTCGCTCACTCAATTAGGAATACAGGAAAACGGAAAAGTGTTATCTCGCACTGTACGGCACAGAAACAAGTTTCCATCCAAAGAAGAGAAAAGCAAAGCACAACTTTGTAAACTAATTCACATACGTGTCACCCGTTCAATTATTATAACAGGAAAACTGAAAAGTGATATAATCCTAACACTAACCGTAACCGTAAACGTAACTCTAACCCTAACCATAAAGCTAACCCTATTGCTAACCGTAACGCTAACCCTAACCCTAGCCCATAACCGTAACCCTACCGCTAACCCTAACCATAACCCTACCCTAACCCTAACCCTAACCCTAACCCTAATGCTAAACCTAACCCTAACCCTACCCTAACCCTAACCCTAACCCTAACTCTAACCCTAACCTTAACCCCAACCCTAACCCTACCCTAACCCTGACCGTAACCCTAACCCTAACGCTAACCCTAACCCTACCCACACCCTAACCCTAACCCTAACCCTAACCCTAAACCTAACCCTAACCCCACCGTAACCCTAACCCTAACCCTAACCCTATCCCTAACCCTAACCCTAACTTTTTCCTAACAGGAACAAGTCTCCTACAAAAGAACATAAACACAAAACACTACTTTCTAAACTAAATCACATGTGTGTCGCTCACTTAATTAGGAATATAGGAAAATTGAAAAGTGATATTTCGCATTGTACATCACAGGAACAAGTTTACAAGGAAAGAACAGAAATGGAAAGCACTAATTTTAAACGGAATCACATGTGTGTCACTCGCTCAATTAGGAATACAGGAAAACTGAAAAGTGTTATATCGAACTGTACAGGAGAGGAACAAGTTTCCAACAAAAGAACAGGAAAGCAAAGCACTACTTTGTAAACGGAAGCACATGTGTGTCGCTCGCTCAATTAGGAATACGGGAAACTGAAAAGTGTTATCTCGCACTGTACAGCACAGAAAAAAAGAAGAGAAAAGCATAGCACAACTTTGTAAACTAATTCACATACGTGTCACCCGTTCAATTATTATAACAGGAAAACTGAAAAGTGATATAATCCTAACCCTAACCGTAACCGTAACCGTAACCCTAACCCTAACCATAACCCTAACCCTAACCCTGACCCTAACCCTAACCCTAACCCTAACTTTTTCCTAACAGGAACAAGTTTCCAACGAAAGAACATGAATGCAAAACACTACTTTGTAAACTAAATCACATGTGTGTCGCTCGCTCAATTAGGAATATAGGAAAATTGAAAAGTGAAAAATCGCATTGTACATCACAGGAACAAGTTTCCAACGAAAGAACAGGAAAGCAAAGCACTACTTTGTAAACTGAAGCAAATGTGTGTCGCTCGCTCAATTAGGAAAACTGAAAAGTGTTATCTCGCACTGTACGGCACAGAAAAAAAGAAGAGAAAAGCAAAGCACAACTTTGTAAACTAATTCACATACGTGTCACCCATTCAATTATTATAAAGGAAAACTGAAAAGTGATATAATCGTAACTCTAACCGTAACCGTAATCGTAACTCTAACCCTAACGCTAACCGTAACCCTAACCCTAACCCTAACACATAACCCTAACCCTAACGCTAACTCTAACCCTAACCCTACCCTAACCCTAACCCTAACCCTAACCCTACCCCCACCCTAACCCTAACCCTAACTTTATCCTAACAGGAACAAGTTTCCAACAAAAGAACGTAAACGCAAAACACTACTTTGTAAACTAAATCACATGTGTGTCGCTCGCTTAATTAGGAATATAGGAAAATTGAAAAGTGATATTTCGCATTGTACATCACAGGAACAAGTTTACAAGGAAAGAACAGAAACGGAAAGCACTAATTTTAAACGGAATCACATGTGTGTCACTCGCTCAATTAGGAATACAGGAAAACTGAAAAGTGTTATATCGAACTGTACAGTACAGGAACAAGTTTCCAACAAAAGAACAGGAAAGCAAAGCACTTTGTAAACGGAAGCACATGTGTGTCGCTCGCTCAATTAAGAATACAGGAAAACTGAAAAGTGTTATCTCGCACTGTACGGCAAAGAAACAAGTTTCTATCCAAAGAAGAGAAAAGCATAGCACAACTTTGTAAACTAATTCACATACGTGTCACCCGTTCAATTATTATAACAGGAAAACTGAAAAGTGATATAATCCTAACCCTAACCGTAACCGTAACTGTAACCCTAACCCTAACCATAACCCTAACCCTACCCTAACCCTAACCCTAACCCTAACCCTAACCCTAATCCTATCCTAACCCTAACCCTACCCTAACCCTAACCCTAACCCTAACCCTAACCCTAACCCGACCCTAACCCTAACCCTAACCCTAACCCTAATCCTATCCTAACCCTAACCCTACCCTAACCCTAACCCTAACTCTAACCCTAACTGTAACCCTAACCCTAACCCTAACCCGACCCTAACCCTAACCCTAACCCTAACCCTAACCCTAACCCTAACCCTAACAATTTCCTAACAGGAACAAGTTTCCAACAAATGAACATAAACGCAAAACACTACTTTGTGAACTAAATCAAATGTGTGTTGCTCGCTTAATTAGGAATATAGGAAAATTGAAAAGTGATATATCGCATTGTACATCACAAGAATAAGTTTACAACGAATGAACTGTAAAGGAAAGCACTAATTTTAAACGGAATCACATGTGTGTCACTCGCTCAATTAGGAATAGGGGAAAACTGAAAAGTGATATATCGAACTGTACAGCACAGGAACAAGTTTCCAACAAAAGAACAGGAAAGCAAAGCACTACTTTGTAAACGGAAGCACATGTGTGTCGCTCGCTCAATTAGGAATACAGGAAAACTGAAAAGTGTTATCTCGCACTGTACGGCACAGAAAAAAGAAGAGAAAAGCAAAGCACAACTTTGTAAACTAATTCACATAAGTGTCACCCGTTCAATTATTATAACAGGAAAACTGAAAAGTGATATAATCCTAACCCTAACCGTAACTGTACCCCTAACCCTAACCCTAACCCTAACCCTACCCTAACCCTAACCCTAACCCTAACCCTAACCCTAACCCTAACCCTAATCCTACCCTAACCCAAACCCTAACCCTAACCCTAACTTTTTCCTAACAGGAACAAGTTTCGAACGAAAGAACATAAACGCAAAACACTACTTTGTAAACTAAATTACATGTGTGTCGCCCGCTCAATTAGGAATACAGGAAAAGTGAAAAGTGATATTTCGCATTGTACATCACAGGAACAAGTTTCCAACGAAAGAACATAAACGCAAAACACTACTTTGTAAACTAAATAACATGTGTGTCGCTCGCTCAATTAGGAATACAGGAAAAGTGACAAGTGATAATTCGCATTGTACATCACAGGAACAAGTTTACAACGAAAGAACAGAAACGTAAAGCACTAATTTTAAACGGAATCACATGTGTGTCGCTCACTCAATTAGGAATACAGGAAAACGGAAAAGTGTTATCTCGCACTGTACGGCACAGAAACAAGTTTCCATCCAAAGAAGAGAAAAGCAAAGCACAACTTTGTAAACTAATTCACATACGTGTCACCCGTTCAATTATTATAACAGGAAAACTGAAAAGTGATATAATCCTAACACTAACCGTAACCGTAAACGTAACTCTAACCCTAACCATAAAGCTAACCCTATTGCTAACCGTAACGCTAACCCTAACCCTAGCCCATAACCGTAACCCTACCGCTAACCCTAACCATAACCCTACCCTAACCCTAACCCTAACCCTAACCCTAATGCTAACCCTAACCCTAACCCTACCCTAACCCTAACCCTAACCCTAACTCTAACCCTAACCTTAACCCCAACCCTAACCCTACCCTAACCCTGACCGTAACCCTAACCCTAACGCTAACCCTAACCCTACCCACACCCTAACCCTAACCCTAACCCTAACCCTAAACCTAACCCTAACCCCACCGTAACCCTAACCCTAACCCTAACCCTATCCCTAACCCTAACCCTAACTTTTTCCTAACAGGAACAAGTCTCCTACAAAAGAACATAAACACAAAACACTACTTTCTAAACTAAATCACATGTGTGTCGCTCACTTAATTAGGAATATAGGAAAATTGAAAAGTGATATTTCGCATTGTACATCACAGGAACAAGTTTACAAGGAAAGAACAGAAATGGAAAGCACTAATTTTAAACGGAATCACATGTGTGTCACTCGCTCAATTAGGAATACAGGAAAACTGAAAAGTGTTATATCGAACTGTACAGGAGAGGAACAAGTTTCCAACAAAAGAACAGGAAAGCAAAGCACTACTTTGTAAACGGAAGCACATGTGTGTCGCTCGCTCAATTAGGAATACGGGAAACTGAAAAGTGTTATCTCGCACTGTACAGCACAGAAAAAAAGAAGAGAAAAGCATAGCACAACTTTGTAAACTAATTCACATACGTGTCACCCGTTCAATTATTATAACAGGAAAACTGAAAAGTGATATAATCCTAACCCTAACCGTAACCGTAACCGTAACCCTAACCCTAACCATAACCCTAACCCTAACCCTGACCCTAACCCTAACCCTAACCCTAACTTTTTCCTAACAGGAACAAGTTTCCAACGAAAGAACATGAATGCAAAACACTACTTTGTAAACTAAATCACATGTGTGTCGCTCGCTCAATTAGGAATATAGGAAAATTGAAAAGTGAAAAATCGCATTGTACATCACAGGAACAAGTTTCCAACGAAAGAACAGGAAAGCAAAGCACTACTTTGTAAACTGAAGCAAATGTGTGTCGCTCGCTCAATTAGGAAAACTGAAAAGTGTTATCTCGCACTGTACGGCACAGAAAAAAAGAAGAGAAAAGCAAAGCACAACTTTGTAAACTAATTCACATACGTGTCACCCATTCAATTATTATAAAGGAAAACTGAAAAGTGATATAATCGTAACTCTAACCGTAACCGTAATCGTAACTCTAACCCTAACGCTAACCGTAACCCTAACCCTAACCCTAACACATAACCCTAACCCTAACGCTAACTCTAACCCTAACCCTACCCTAACCCTAACCCTAACCCTAACCCTACCCCCACCCTAACCCTAACCCTAACTTTATCCTAACAGGAACAAGTTTCCAACAAAAGAACGTAAACGCAAAACACTACTTTGTAAACTAAATCACATGTGTGTCGCTCGCTTAATTAGGAATATAGGAAAATTGAAAAGTGATATTTCGCATTGTACATCACAGGAACAAGTTTACAAGGAAAGAACAGAAACGGAAAGCACTAATTTTAAACGGAATCACATGTGTGTCACTCGCTCAATTAGGAATACAGGAAAACTGAAAAGTGTTATATCGAACTGTACAGTACAGGAACAAGTTTCCAACAAAAGAACAGGAAAGCAAAGCACTTTGTAAACGGAAGCACATGTGTGTCGCTCGCTCAATTAAGAATACAGGAAAACTGAAAAGTGTTATCTCGCACTGTACGGCAAAGAAACAAGTTTCTATCCAAAGAAGAGAAAAGCATAGCACAACTTTGTAAACTAATTCACATACGTGTCACCCGTTCAATTATTATAACAGGAAAACTGAAAAGTGATATAATCCTAACCCTAACCGTAACCGTAACTGTAACCCTAACCCTAACCATAACCCTAACCCTACCCTAACCCTAACCCTAACCCTAACCCTAATCCTATCCTAACCCTAACCCTACCCTAACCCTAACCCTAACCCTAACCCTAACCCTAACCCGACCCTAACCCTAACCCTAACCCTAACCCTAATCCTATCCTAACCCTAACCCTACCCTAACCCTAACCCTAACTCTAACCCTAACTGTAACCCTAACCCTAACCCTAACCCGACCCTAACCCTAACCCTAACCCTAACCCTAACCCTAACCCTAACCCTAACAATTTCCTAACAGGAACAAGTTTCCAACAAATGAACATAAACGCAAAACACTACTTTGTGAACTAAATCAAATGTGTGTTGCTCGCTTAATTAGGAATATAGGAAAATTGAAAAGTGATATATCGCATTGTACATCACAAGAATAAGTTTACAACGAATGAACTGTAAAGGAAAGCACTAATTTTAAACGGAATCACATGTGTGTCACTCGCTCAATTAGGAATAGGGGAAAACTGAAAAGTGATATATCGAACTGTACAGCACAGGAACAAGTTTCCAACAAAAGAACAGGAAAGCAAAGCACTACTTTGTAAACGGAAGCACATGTGTGTCGCTCGCTCAATTAGGAATACAGGAAAACTGAAAAGTGTTATCTCGCACTGTACGGCACAGAAAAAAGAAGAGAAAAGCAAAGCACAACTTTGTAAACTAATTCACATAAGTGTCACCCGTTCAATTATTATAACAGGAAAACTGAAAAGTGATATAATCCTAACCCTAACCGTAACTGTAACCCTAACCCTAACCATAACCCTAACCCTACCCTAACCCTAACCCTAACCCTAACCCTAACCCTAATCCTACCCTAACCCAAACCCTAACCCTAACCCTAACTTTTTCCTAACAGGAACAATTTTCGAACGAAAGAACATAAACGCAAAACACTACTTTGTAAACTAAATTACATGTGTGTCGCCCGCTCAATTAGGAATACAGGAAAAGTGAAAAGTGATATTTCGCATTGTACATCACAGGAACAAGTTTCCAACGAAAGAACATAAACGCAAAACACTACTTTGTAAACTAAATAACATGTGTGTCGCTCGCTCAATTAGGAATACAGGAAAAGTGACAAGTGATAATTCGCATTGTACATCACAGGAACAAGTTTACAACGAAAGAACAGAAACGTAAAGCACTAATTTTAAACGGAATCACATGTGTGTCTCTCACTCAATTAGGAATACAGGAAAACGGAAAAGTGTTATCTCGCACTGTACGGCACAGAAACAAGTTTCCATCCAAAGAAGAGAAAAGCAAAGCACAACTTTGTAAACTAATTCACATACGTGTCACCCGTTCAATTATTATAACAGGAAAACTGAAAAGTGATATAATCCTAACACTAACCGTAACCGTAAACGTAACTCTAACCCTAACCATAAAGCTAACCCTATTGCTAACCGTAACGCTAACCCTAACCCTAGCCCATAACCGTAACCCTACCGCTAACCCTAACCATAAACCTACCCTAACCCTAACCCTAACCCTAACCCTAATGCTAACCATAACCCTAACCCTACCCTAACCCTAACCCTAACCCTAACTCTAACCCTAACCCTAACCCCAACCCTAACCCTACCCTAACCCTAACCGTAACCCTAACCCTAACGCTAACCCTAACCCTACCCACACCCTAACCCTAACCCTAACCCTAACCCTAAACCTAACCCTAACCCCACCGTAACCCTAACCCTAACCCTAACCCTAACCCTATCCCTAACCCTAACCCTAACTTTTTCCTAACAGGAACAAGTCTCCTACAAAAGAACATAAACACAAAACACTACTTTCTAAACTAAATCACATGTGTGTCGCTCACTTAATTAGGAATATAGGAAAATTGAAAAGTGATATTTCGCATTGTACATCACAGGAACAAGTTTACAAGGAAAGAACAGAAACGGAAAGCACTAATTTTAAACGGAATCACATGTGTGTCACTCGCTCAATTAGGAATACAGGAAAACTGAAAAGTGTTATATCGAACTGTACAGGAGAGGAACAAGTTTCCAACAAAAGAACAGGAAAGCAAAGCACTACTTTGTAAACGGAAGCACATGTGTGTCGCTCGCTCAATTAGGAATACGGGAAACTGAAAAGTGTTATCTCGCACTGTACAGCACAGAAAAAAAGAAGAGAAAAGCATAGCACAACTTTGTAAACTAATTCACATACGTGTCACCCGTTCAATTATTATAACAGGAAAACTGAAAAGTGATATAATCCTAACCCTAACCGTAACCGTAACCGTAACCCTAACCCTAACCATAACCCTAACCCTAACCTAACCCTAACCCTGACCCTAACCCTAACCCTAACCCTAACTTTTTACTAACAGGAACAAGTTTCCAACGAAAGAACATGAATGCAAAACACTACTTTGTAAACTAAATCACATGTGTGTCGCTCGCTCAATTAGGAATATAGGAAAATTGAAAAGTGATATATCGCATTGTACATCACAGGAACAAATTTCCAACGAAAGAACAGGAAAGCAAAGCACTACTTTGTAAACAGAAGCACATGTGTGTCGCTCGCTCAATTAGGAATACGGGAAACTGAAAAGTGTTATCTCGCACTGTACAGCACAGAAAAAAAGAAGAGAAAAGCATAGCACAACTTTGTAAACTAATTCACATACGTGTCACCCGTTCAATTATTATAACAGGAAAACTGAAAAGTGATATAATCCTAACCCTAACCGTAACCGTAACCGTAACCCTAACCCTAACCATAACCCTAACCCTAACCTAACCCTAACCCTTACCCTAACCCTAACCCTAACCCTAACTTTTTCCTAACAGGAACAAGTTTCCAACGAAAGAACATGAATGCAAAACACTACTTTGTAAACTAAATCACATGTGTGTCGCTCGCTCAATTAGGAATATAGGAAAATTGAAAAGTGAAAAATCGCATTGTACATCACAGGAACAAGTTTCCAACGAAAGAACAGGAAAGCAAAGCACTACTTTGTAAACTGAAGCAAATGTGTGTCGCTCGCTCAATTAGGAAAACTGAAAAGTGTTATCTCGCACTGTACGGCACAGAAAAAAAGAAGATAAAAGCAAAGCACAACTTTGTAAACTAATTCACATACGTGTCACCCATTCAATTATTATAAAGGAAAACTGAAAAGTGATATAATCCTAACCCTAACCGTAACCGTAATCGTAACTCTAACCCTAACCATAAAACTAACCCTAACGCTAACCGTAACCCTAACCCTAACCCTAACACATAACCCTAACCCTAACGCTAACTCTAACCCTAACCCTAACCCTAACCCTACCCCCACCCTAACCCTAACCCTAACTTTATCCTAACAGGAACAAGTTTCCAACAAAAGAACGTAAACGCAAAACACTACTTTGTAAAATAAATCACATGTGTGTCGCTCGCTTAATTAGGAATATAGGAAAATTGAAAAGTGATATTTCGCATTGTACATCACAGGAACAAGTTTACAAGGAAAAAACAGAAACGGAAAGCACTAATTTTAAACGGAATCACATGTGTGTCACTCGCTCAATTAGGAATACAGGAAAACTGAAAAGTGTTATATCGAACTGTACAGTACAGGAACAAGTTTCCAACAAAAGAACAGGAAAGCAAAGCACTTTGTAAACGGAAGCACATGTGTGTCGCTCGCTCAATTAAGAATACAGGAAAACTGAAAAGTATTATCTCGCACTGTACGGCAAAGAAACAAGTTTCTATCCAAAGAAGAGAAAAGCATAGCACAACTTTGTAAACTAATTCACATACGTGTCACCCGTTCAATTATTATAACAGGAAAACTGAAAACTGATATAATCCTAACCCTAACCGTAACCGTAACTGTAACCCTAACCCTAACCATAACCCTAACCCTACCCTAACCCTAACCCTAACCCTAACCCTAACCCTAACCCTAACCCTAACCCGACCCTAACCCTAACCCTAACCCTAACCCTAATCCTATCCTAACCCTAACCCTACCCTAACCCTAACCCTAACCGTAACCCTAACCCTAACCCTAACCCGACCCTAACCCTAACCCTAACCCTAACCCTAACCCTAACCCTAACTTTTTCCTAACAGGAACAAGTTTCCAACAAATGAACATAAACGCAAAACACTACTTTGTGAACTAAATCAAATGTGTGTTGCTCGCTTAATTAGGAATATAGGAAAATTGAAAAGTGATATATCGCATTGTACATCACAAGAATAAGTTTACAACGAATGAACTGTAAAGGAAAGCACTAATTTTAAACGGAATCACATGTGTGTCACTCGCTCAATTAGGAATAGGGGAAAACTGAAAAGTGATATATCGAACTCTACAGCACAGGAACAAGTTTCCAACAAAAGAACAGGAAAGCAAAGCACTACTTTGTAAACGGAAGCACATGTGTGTCGCTCGCTCAATTAGGAATACAGGAAAACGGAAAAGTGTTATCTCGCACTGTACGGCACAGAAACAAGTTTCCATCCAAAGAAGAGAAAAGCAAAGCACAACTTTGTAAACTAATTCACATAAGTGTCACCCGTTCAATTATTATAACAGGAAAACTGAAAAGTGATATAATCCTAACCCTAACCGTAACTGTAACCCTAACCCTAACCATAACCCTAACCCTACCCACACCCTAACCCTAACCCTAACCCTAACCCTAACCCTAACTCTACCCTAACCCTAAACCTAACCCTAACCCTAACCCGACCCTAACCCTAACCCTAACCCTAACCCTAACTTTTTCCTAACAGGAACAAGTTTCGAACGAAAGAACATAAACGCAAAACACTACTTTGTAAACTAAATTACATGTGTGTCGCCCGCTCAATTAGGAATACAGGAAAAGTGAAAAGTGATATTTCGCATTGTACATCACAGGAACAAGTTTCCAACGAAAGAACATAAACGCAAAACACTACTTTGTAAACTAAATAACATGTGTGTCGCTCGCTCAATTAGGAATACAGGAAAAGTGACAAGTGATAATTCGCATTGTACATCACAGGAACAAGTTTACAACGAAAGAACAGAAACGTAAAGCACAAATTTTAAACGGAATCACATGTGTGTCGCTCACTCAATTAGGAATACAGGAAAACGGAAAAGTGTTATCTCGCACTGTACGGCACAGAAACAAGTTTCCATCCAAAGAAGAGAAAAGCAAAGCACAACTTTGTAAACTAATTCACATACGTGTCACCCGTTCAATTATTATAACAGGAAAACTGAAAAGTGATATAATCCTAACACTAACCGTAACCGTAAACGTAACTCTAACCCTAACCATAAAGCTAACCCTAATGCTAACCGTAACGCTAACCCTAACCCTAGCCCATAACCGTAACCCTACCGCTAACCCTAACCATAACCCTCCTCTAACCCTAAGCCTAACCCTAACCCTAACCCTAACGCTAACCCTAACCCTAACCCTACCCTAACCCTAACCCTAACCCTAACCCTAACTCTAACCCTAACCCTAACCCCAACCCTAACCCTACCCTAACCTTAACCATAACCCTAACCCTAACCCTAACCCTAACCCTATCCCTAACTTTTTCCTAACAGGAACAAGTCTCCTACAAAAGAACATAAACACAAAACACTACTTTCTAAACTAAATCACATGTGTGTCGCTCACTTAATTAGGAATATAGGAAAATTGAAAAGTGATATTTCGCATTGTACATCACAGGAACAAGTTTACAAGGAAAGAACAGAAACGGAAAGCACTAATTTTAAACGGAATCACATGTGTGTCACTCGCTCAATTAGGAATACAGGAAAACTGAAAAGTGTTATATCGAACTGTACAGGAGAGGAACAAGTTTCCAACAAAAGAACAGGAAAGCAAAGCACTACTTTGTAAATGGAAGCACATGTGTGTCGCTCGCTCAATTAGGAATACGGGAAACTGAAAAGTGTTATCTCGCACTGTACAGCACAGAAAAAAAGAAGAGAAAAGCATAGCACAACTTTGTAAACTAATTCACATACGTGTCACCCGTTCAATTATTATAACAGGAAAACTGAAAAGTGATATAATCCTAACCCTAACCGTAACCGTAACCGTAACCCTAACCCTAACCATAACCCTACCCACACCCTAACCCTAACCCTGACCCTAACCCTAACCATAACCCTAACTTTTTACTAACAGGAACAAGTTTCCAACGAAAGAACATGAATGCAAAACACTACTTTGTAAACTAAATCACATGTGTGTCGCTCGCTCAATTAGGAATATAGGAAAATTGAAAAGTGATATATCGCATTGTACATCACAGGAACAAATTTCCAACGAAAGAACAGGAAAGCAAAGCACTACTTTGTAAACGGAAGCACATGTGTGTCGCTCGCTCAATTAGGAATACAGGAAAACGGAAAAGTGTTATCTCGCACTGTACGGCACAGAAACAAGTTTCCATCCAAAGAAGAGAAAAGCAAAGCACAACTTTGTAAACTAATTCACATAAGTGTCACCCGTTCAATTATTATAACAGGAAAACTGAAAAGTGATATAATCCTAACCCTAACCGTAACTGTAACCCTAACCCTAACCATAACCCTAACCCTACCCACACCCTAACCCTAACCCTAACCCTAACCCTAACCCTAACCCTAACCCTAACTCTACCCTAACCCTAAACCTAACCCTAACCCTAACCCGACCCTAACCCTAACCCTAACCCTAACCCTAACTTTTTCCTAACAGGAACAAGTTTCGAACGAAAGAACATAAACGCAAAACACTACTTTGTAAACTAAATTACATGTGTGTCGCCCGCTCAATTAGGAATACAGGAAAAGTGAAAAGTGATATTTCGCATTGTACATCACAGGAACAAGTTTCCAACGAAAGAACATAAACGCAAAACACTACTTTGTAAACTAAATAACATGTGTGTCGCTCGCTCAATTAGGAATACAGGAAAAGTGACAAGTGATAATTCGCATTGTACATCACAGGAACAAGTTTACAACGAAAGAACAGAAACGTAAAGCACAAATTTTAAACGGAATCACATGTGTGTTGCTCACTCAATTAGGAATACAGGAAAACGGAAAAGTGTTATCTCGCACTGTACGGCACAGAAACAAGTTTCCATCCAAAGAAGAGAAAAGCAAAGCACAACTTTGTAAACTAATTCACATACGTGTCACCCGTTCAATTATTATAACAGGAAAACTGAAAAGTGATATAATCCTAACACTAACCGTAACCGTAAACGTAACTCTAACCCTAACCATAAAGCTAACCCTAATGCTAACCGTAACGCTAACCCTAACCCTAGCCCATAACCGTAACCCTACCGCTAACCCTAACCATAACCCTACCCTAACCCTAAGCCTAACCCTAACCCTAACCCTAACGCTAACCCTAACCCTAACCCTACCCTAACCCTAACCCTAACCCTAACCCTAACCCTAACCCTAACCCCAACCCTAACCCTACCCTAACCTTAACCATAACCCTAACCCTAACCCTAACCCTAACCCTATCCCTAACTTTTTCCTAACAGGAACAAGTCTCCTACAAAAGAACATAAACACAAAACACTACTTTCTAAACTAAATCACATGTGTGTCGCTCACTTAATTAGGAATATAGGAAAATTGAAAAGTGATATTTCGCATTGTACATCACAGGAACAAGTTTACAAGGAAAGAACAGAAACGGAAAGCACTAATTTTAAACGGAATCACATGTGTGTCACTCGCTCAATTAGGAATACAGGAAAACTGAAAAGTGTTATATCGAACTGTACAGGAGAGGAACAAGTTTCCAACAAAAGAACAGGAAAGCAAAGCACTACTTTGTAAACGGAAGCACATGTGTGTCGCTCGCTCAATTAGGAATACGGGAAACTGAAAAGTGTTATCTCGCACTGTACAGCACAGAAAAAAAGAAGAGAAAAGCATAGCACAACTTTGTAAACTAATTCACATACGTGTCACCCGTTCAATTATTATAACAGGAAAACTGAAAAGTGATATAATCCTAACCCTAACCGTAACCGTAACCGTAACCCTAACCCTAACCATAACCCTAACCCTAACCTAACCCTAACCCTGACCCTAACCCTAACCATAACCCTAACTTTTTACTAACAGGAACAAGTTTCCAACGAAAGAACATGAATGCAAAACACTACTTTGTAAACTAAATCACATGTGTGTCGCTCGCTCAATTAGGAATATAGGAAAATTGAAAAGTGATATATCGCATTGTACATCACAGGAACAAATTTCCAACGAAAGAACAGGAAAGCAAAGCACTACTTTGTAAACGGAAGCAAATGTGTGTCGCTCGCTCAATTAGGAAAACTGAAAAGTGTTATCTCGCACTGTACGGCACAGAAAAAAAGAAGATAAAAGCAAAGCACAACTTTGTAAACTAATTCACATACGTGTCACCCATTCAATTATTATAAAGGAAAACTGAAAAGTGATATAATCCTAACCCTAACCGTAACCGTAATCGTAACTCTAACCCTAACCATAAAACTAACCCTAACGCTAACCGTAACCCTAACCCTAACCCTAACACATAACCCTAACCCTAACGCTAACTCTAACCCTAACCCTAACCCTAACCCTACCCCCACCCTAACCCTAACCCTAACTTTATCCTAACAGGAACAAGTTTCCAACAAAAGAACGTAAACGCAAAACACTACTTTGTAAAATAAATCACATGTGTGTCGCTCGCTTAATTAGGAATATAGGAAAATTGAAAAGTGATATTTCGCATTGTACATCACAGGAACAAGTTTACAAGGAAAAAACAGAAACGGAAAGCACTAATTTTAAACGGAATCACATGTGTGTCACTCGCTCAATTAGGAATACAGGAAAACTGAAAAGTGTTATATCGAACTGTACAGTACAGGAACAAGTTTCCAACAAAAGAACAGGAAAGCAAAGCACTTTGTAAACGGAAGCACATGTGTGTCGCTCGCTCAATTAAGAATACAGGAAAACTGAAAAGTATTATCTCGCACTGTACGGCAAAGAAACAAGTTTCTATCCAAAGAAGAGAAAAGCATAGCACAACTTTGTAAACTAATTCACATACGTGTCACCCGTTCAATTATTATAACAGGAAAACTGAAAACTGATATAATCCTAACCCTAACCGTAACCGTAACTGTAACCCTAACCCTAACCATAACCCTAACCCTACCCTAACCCTAACCCTAACCCTAACCCTAACCCTAACCCTAACCCTAACCCGACCCTAACCCTAACCCTAACCCTAACCCTAATCCTATCCTAACCCTAACCCTACCCTAACCCTAACCCTAACCGTAACCCTAACCCTAACCCTAACCCGACCCTAACCCTAACCCTAACCCTAACCCTAACCCTAACCCTAACTTTTTCCTAACAGGAACAAGTTTCCAACAAATGAACATAAACGCAAAACACTACTTTGTGAACTAAATCAAATGTGTGTTGCTCGCTTAATTAGGAATATAGGAAAATTGAAAAGTGATATATCGCATTGTACATCACAAGAATAAGTTTACAACGAATGAACTGTAAAGGAAAGCACTAATTTTAAACGGAATCACATGTGTGTCACTCGCTCAATTAGGAATAGGGGAAAACTGAAAAGTGATATATCGAACTCTACAGCACAGGAACAAGTTTCCAACAAAAGAACAGGAAAGCAAAGCACTACTTTGTAAACGGAAGCACATGTGTGTCGCTCGCTCAATTAGGAATACAGGAAAACGGAAAAGTGTTATCTCGCACTGTACGGCACAGAAACAAGTTTCCATCCAAAGAAGAGAAAAGCAAAGCACAACTTTGTAAACTAATTCACATAAGTGTCACCCGTTCAATTATTATAACAGGAAAACTGAAAAGTGATATAATCCTAACCCTAACCGTAACTGTAACCCTAACCCTAACCATAACCCTAACCCTACCCACACCCTAACCCTAACCCTAACCCTAACCCTAACCCTAACTCTACCCTAACCCTAAACCTAACCCTAACCCTAACCCGACCCTAACCCTAACCCTAACCCTAACCCTAACTTTTTCCTAACAGGAACAAGTTTCGAACGAAAGAACATAAACGCAAAACACTACTTTGTAAACTAAATTACATGTGTGTCGCCCGCTCAATTAGGAATACAGGAAAAGTGAAAAGTGATATTTCGCATTGTACATCACAGGAACAAGTTTCCAACGAAAGAACATAAACGCAAAACACTACTTTGTAAACTAAATAACATGTGTGTCGCTCGCTCAATTAGGAATACAGGAAAAGTGACAAGTGATAATTCGCATTGTACATCACAGGAACAAGTTTACAACGAAAGAACAGAAACGTAAAGCACAAATTTTAAACGGAATCACATGTGTGTCGCTCACTCAATTAGGAATACAGGAAAACGGAAAAGTGTTATCTCGCACTGTACGGCACAGAAACAAGTTTCCATCCAAAGAAGAGAAAAGCAAAGCACAACTTTGTAAACTAATTCACATACGTGTCACCCGTTCAATTATTATAACAGGAAAACTGAAAAGTGATATAATCCTAACACTAACCGTAACCGTAAACGTAACTCTAACCCTAACCATAAAGCTAACCCTAATGCTAACCGTAACGCTAACCCTAACCCTAGCCCATAACCGTAACCCTACCGCTAACCCTAACCATAACCCTCCTCTAACCCTAAGCCTAACCCTAACCCTAACCCTAACGCTAACCCTAACCCTAACCCTACCCTAACCCTAACCCTAACCCTAACCCTAACTCTAACCCTAACCCTAACCCCAACCCTAACCCTACCCTAACCTTAACCATAACCCTAACCCTAACCCTAACCCTAACCCTATCCCTAACTTTTTCCTAACAGGAACAAGTCTCCTACAAAAGAACATAAACACAAAACACTACTTTCTAAACTAAATCACATGTGTGTCGCTCACTTAATTAGGAATATAGGAAAATTGAAAAGTGATATTTCGCATTGTACATCACAGGAACAAGTTTACAAGGAAAGAACAGAAACGGAAAGCACTAATTTTAAACGGAATCACATGTGTGTCACTCGCTCAATTAGGAATACAGGAAAACTGAAAAGTGTTATATCGAACTGTACAGGAGAGGAACAAGTTTCCAACAAAAGAACAGGAAAGCAAAGCACTACTTTGTAAATGGAAGCACATGTGTGTCGCTCGCTCAATTAGGAATACGGGAAACTGAAAAGTGTTATCTCGCACTGTACAGCACAGAAAAAAAGAAGAGAAAAGCATAGCACAACTTTGTAAACTAATTCACATACGTGTCACCCGTTCAATTATTATAACAGGAAAACTGAAAAGTGATATAATCCTAACCCTAACCGTAACCGTAACCGTAACCCTAACCCTAACCATAACCCTACCCACACCCTAACCCTAACCCTGACCCTAACCCTAACCATAACCCTAACTTTTTACTAACAGGAACAAGTTTCCAACGAAAGAACATGAATGCAAAACACTACTTTGTAAACTAAATCACATGTGTGTCGCTCGCTCAATTAGGAATATAGGAAAATTGAAAAGTGATATATCGCATTGTACATCACAGGAACAAATTTCCAACGAAAGAACAGGAAAGCAAAGCACTACTTTGTAAACGGAAGCACATGTGTGTCGCTCGCTCAATTAGGAATACAGGAAAACGGAAAAGTGTTATCTCGCACTGTACGGCACAGAAACAAGTTTCCATCCAAAGAAGAGAAAAGCAAAGCACAACTTTGTAAACTAATTCACATAAGTGTCACCCGTTCAATTATTATAACAGGAAAACTGAAAAGTGATATAATCCTAACCCTAACCGTAACTGTAACCCTAACCCTAACCATAACCCTAACCCTACCCACACCCTAACCCTAACCCTAACCCTAACCCTAACCCTAACCCTAACCCTAACTCTACCCTAACCCTAAACCTAACCCTAACCCTAACCCGACCCTAACCCTAACCCTAACCCTAACCCTAACTTTTTCCTAACAGGAACAAGTTTCGAACGAAAGAACATAAACGCAAAACACTACTTTGTAAACTAAATTACATGTGTGTCGCCCGCTCAATTAGGAATACAGGAAAAGTGAAAAGTGATATTTCGCATTGTACATCACAGGAACAAGTTTCCAACGAAAGAACATAAACGCAAAACACTACTTTGTAAACTAAATAACATGTGTGTCGCTCGCTCAATTAGGAATACAGGAAAAGTGACAAGTGATAATTCGCATTGTACATCACAGGAACAAGTTTACAACGAAAGAACAGAAACGTAAAGCACAAATTTTAAACGGAATCACATGTGTGTTGCTCACTCAATTAGGAATACAGGAAAACGGAAAAGTGTTATCTCGCACTGTACGGCACAGAAACAAGTTTCCATCCAAAGAAGAGAAAAGCAAAGCACAACTTTGTAAACTAATTCACATACGTGTCACCCGTTCAATTATTATAACAGGAAAACTGAAAAGTGATATAATCCTAACACTAACCGTAACCGTAAACGTAACTCTAACCCTAACCATAAAGCTAACCCTAATGCTAACCGTAACGCTAACCCTAACCCTAGCCCATAACCGTAACCCTACCGCTAACCCTAACCATAACCCTACCCTAACCCTAAGCCTAACCCTAACCCTAACCCTAACGCTAACCCTAACCCTAACCCTACCCTAACCCTAACCCTAACCCTAACCCTAACCCTAACCCTAACCCCAACCCTAACCCTACCCTAACCTTAACCATAACCCTAACCCTAACCCTAACCCTAACCCTATCCCTAACTTTTTCCTAACAGGAACAAGTCTCCTACAAAAGAACATAAACACAAAACACTACTTTCTAAACTAAATCACATGTGTGTCGCTCACTTAATTAGGAATATAGGAAAATTGAAAAGTGATATTTCGCATTGTACATCACAGGAACAAGTTTACAAGGAAAGAACAGAAACGGAAAGCACTAATTTTAAACGGAATCACATGTGTGTCACTCGCTCAATTAGGAATACAGGAAAACTGAAAAGTGTTATATCGAACTGTACAGGAGAGGAACAAGTTTCCAACAAAAGAACAGGAAAGCAAAGCACTACTTTGTAAACGGAAGCACATGTGTGTCGCTCGCTCAATTAGGAATACGGGAAACTGAAAAGTGTTATCTCGCACTGTACAGCACAGAAAAAAAGAAGAGAAAAGCATAGCACAACTTTGTAAACTAATTCACATACGTGTCACCCGTTCAATTATTATAACAGGAAAACTGAAAAGTGATATAATCCTAACCCTAACCGTAACCGTAACCGTAACCCTAACCCTAACCATAACCCTAACCCTAACCTAACCCTAACCCTGACCCTAACCCTAACCATAACCCTAACTTTTTACTAACAGGAACAAGTTTCCAACGAAAGAACATGAATGCAAAACACTACTTTGTAAACTAAATCACATGTGTGTCGCTCGCTCAATTAGGAATATAGGAAAATTGAAAAGTGATATATCGCATTGTACATCACAGGAACAAATTTCCAACGAAAGAACAGGAAAGCAAAGCACTACTTTGTAAACGGAAGCACATGTGTGTCGCTCGCTCAATTAGGAATACAGGAAAACGGAAAAGTGTTATCTCGCACTGTACGGCACAGAAACAAGTTTCCATCCAAAGAAGAGAAAAGCAAAGCACAACTTTGTAAACTAATTCACATAAGTGTCACCCGTTCAATTATTATAACAGGAAAACTGAAAAGTGATATAATCCTAACCCTAACCGTAACTGTAACCCTAACCCTTACCATAACCCTAACCCTACCCACACCCTAACCCTAACCCTAACCCTAACCCTAACCCTAACTCTACCCTAACCCTAAACCTAACCCTAACCCTAACCCGACCCTAACCCTAACCCTAACCCTAACCCTAACCCTAACTTTTTCCTAACAGGAACAAGTTTCGAACGAAAGAACATAAACGCAAAACACTACTTTGTAAACTAAATTACATGTGTGTCGCCCGCTCAATTAGGAATACAGGAAAAGTGAAAAGTGATATTTCGCATTGTACATCACAGGAACAAGTTTCCAACGAAAGAACATAAACGCAAAACACTACTTTGTAAACTAAATAACATGTGTGTCGCTCGCTCAATTAGGAATACAGGAAAAGTGACAAGTGATAATTCGCATTGTACATCACAGGAACAAGTTTACAACGAAAGAACAGAAACGTAAAGCACTAATTTTAAACGGAATCACATGTGTGTCGCTCACTCAATTAGGAATACAGGAAAACGGAAAAGTGTTATCTCGCACTGTACGGCACAGAAACAAGTTTCCATCCAAAGAAGAGAAAAGCAAAGCACAACTTTGTAAACTAATTCACATACGTGTCACCCGTTCAATTATTATAACAGGAAAACTGAAAAGTGATATAATCCTAACACTAACCGTAAACGTAAACGTAACTCTAACCCTAACCATAAAGCTAACCCTAATGCTAACCGTAACGCTAACCCTAACCCTAGCTCATAACCGTAACCCTACCGCTAACCTTAACCATAACCCTACCCTAACCCTAACCCTAACCCTAACCCTAACCCTAACGCTAACCCTAACCCTAACCCTACCCTAACCCTAACCCTAACCCTAACCCTAACTCTAACCCTAACCCTAACCCCAACCCTAACCCTACCCTAACCTTAACCATAACCCTAACCCTAACCCTAACCCTAACCCTAACCCTATCCCTAACTTTTTCCTAACAGGAACAAGTCTCCTACAAAAGAACATAAACACAAAACACTACTTTCTAAACTAAATCACATGTGTGTCGCTCACTTAATTAGGAATATAGGAAAATTGAAAAGTGATATTTCGCATTGTACATCACAGGAACAAGTTTACAAGGAAAGAACAGAAACGGAAAGCACTAATTTTAAACGGAATCACATGTGTGTCACTCGCTCAATTAGGAATACAGGAAAACTGAAAAGTGTTATATCGAACTGTACAGGAGAGGAACAAGTTTCCAACAAAAGAACAGGAAAGCAAAGCACTACTTTGTAAACGGAAGCACATGTGTGTCGCTCGCTCAATTAGGAATACGGGAAACTGAACAGTGTTATCTCGCACTGTACAGCACAGAAAAAAAGAAGAGAAAAGCATAGCACAACTTTGTAAACTAATTCACATACGTGTCACCCGTTCAATTATTATAACAGGAAAACTGAAAAGTGATATAATCCTAACCCTAACCGTAACCGTAACCGTAACCCTAACCCTAACCATAACCCTAACCCTAACCTAACCCTAACCCTGACCCTAACCCTAACCATAACCCTAACTTTTTCCTAACAGGAACAAGTGTCCAACGAAAGAACATGAATGCAAAACACTACTTTGTAAACTAAATCACATGTGTGTCGCTCGCTCAATTAGGAATATAGGAAAATTGAAAAGTGATATATCGCATTGTACATCACAGGAACAAATTTCCAACGAAAGAACAGGAAAGCAAAGCACTACTTTGTAAACTAAAGCAAATGTGTGTCGCTCGCTCAATTAGGAAAACTGAAAAGTGTTATCTCGCACTGTACGGCACAGAAAAAAAGAAGAGAAAAGCAAAGCACAACTTTGTAAACTAATTCACATACGTGTCACCCATTCAATTATTATAAAGGAAAACTGAAAAGTGATATAATCCTAACCCTAACCGTAACCGTAATCGTAACTCTAACCCTAACCATAAACCTAACCCTAACGCTAACCGTAACCCTAACCCTAACCCTAACACATAACCCTAACGCTAACGCTAACTCTAACCCTAACCCTACCCTAACCCTAACCCTAACCCTAACCCTAACCCTACCCCCACCCTAACCCTAACCCTAACTTTATCCTAAGAAGAACAAGTTTCCAACAAAAGAACGTAAACGCAAAACACTACTTTGTAAACTAAATCACATGTGTGTCGCTCGCTTAGTTAGGAATATAGGAAAATTGAAAAGTGATATTTTGCATTGTACATCACAGGAACAAGTTTACAAGGAAAGAACAGAAACAGAAAGCACTAATTTTAAACGGAATCACATGTGTGTCACTCGCTCAATTAGGAATACAGGAAAACTGAAAAGTGATATATCGAACTGTACAGCACAGGAACAAGTTTCCAACAAAAGAACAGGAAAGCAAAGCACTACTTTGTAAACGGAAGCACATGTGTGTCGCTCGCTCAATTAGGAATACAGGAAAACTGAAAAGTGTTATCTCGCACTGTACGGCACAGAAAAAAGAAGAGAAAAGCAAAGCACAACTTTGTAAACTAATTCACATACGTGTCACCCGTTCAATTATTATAACAGGAAAACTTAAAAGTGATATAATCCTAACCCTAACCGTAACCGTAACTGTAACCCTAACCCTAACCATAACCCTAACCCTACCCTAACCCTAACCCTAACCCTAATCCTATCCTAACCCTAACCCTACCCTAACCCTAACCCTAACCCTAACCCTAACCCGACCCTAACCCTAACCCTAACCCTAACCCTAACCCTAATCCTATCCTAACCCTAACCCTACCCTAACCCTAACCCTAACCCTAACCCTAACCGTAACCCTAACCCTAACCCTAACCCGACCCTAACCCTAACCCTAACCCTAACCCTAACCCTAACTTTTTCCTAACAGGAACAAGTTTCCAACAAATGAACATAAACACAAAACACTACTTTCTGAACTAAATCAAATGTGTGTTGCTCGCTTAATTAGGAATATAGGAAAATTGAAAAGTGATATATCACATTGTACATCACAAGAATAAGTTTACAACGAATGAACTGTAAAGGAAAGCACTAATTTTAAACGGAATCACATGTGTGTCACTCGCTCAATTAGGAATAGGGGAAAACTGAAAAGTGATATATCGAACTGTACAGCACAGGAACAAGTTTCCAACAAAAGAACAGGAAAGCAAAGCACTACTTTGTAAACGGAAGCACATGTGTGTCGCTCGCTCAATTAGGAATACAGGAAAACTGAAAAGTGTTATCTCGCACTGTACGGCACAGAAAAAAGAAGAGAAAAGCAAAGCACAACTTTGTAAACTAATTCACATAAGTGTCACCCGTTCAATTATTATAACAGGAAAACTGAAAAGTGATATAATCCTAACCGTAACCGTAACTGTAACCCTAACCCTAACCATAACCCTAACCCTACCCTAACCCTAACCCTAACCCTAACCCTAACCCTAATCCTACCCTAACCCAAACCCTAACCCTAACCCTAACTTTTTCCTGACAGGAACAAGTTTCGAACGAAAGAACAAAAACGCAAAACACTACTTTGTAAAGCACATGTGTGTCGCTCGCTCAATTAGGAATACAGGAAAACTGAAAAGTGTTATCTCGCACTGTACGGCACAGAAACAAGTTTCCATCCAAAGAAGAGAAAAGCAAAGCACAACTTTGTAAACTAATTCACATACGTGTCACCCATTCAATTATTATAAAGGAAAACTGAAAAGTGATATAATCCTAACCCTAACCGTAACCGTAATCGTAACTCTAACCCTAACCATAAACCTAACCCTAACGCTAACCGTAACCCTAACCCTAACCCTAACTCATAACCCTAACTCTAACGCTAACTCTAACCCTAACCCTACCCTAACCCTAACCCTAACCCTAACCCTAACCCTACCCCCACCCTAACCCTAACCCTAACTTTATCCTAACAGGAACAAGTTTCCAACAAAAGAACGTAAACGCAAAACACTACTTTGTAAACTAAATCACATGTGTGTCGCTCGCTTAATTAGGAATATAGGAAAATTGAAAAGTGATATTTCGCATTGTACATCACAGGAACAAGTTTACAAGGAAAGAACAGAAACGGAAAGCACTAATTTTAAACGGAATCACATGTGTGTCACTCGCTCAATTAGGAATACAGGAAAACTGAAAAGTGTTATATCGAACTGTACAGTACAGGAACAAGTTTCCAACAAAAGAACAGGAAAGCAAAGCACTTTGTAAACGGAAGCACATGTGTGTCGCTCGCTCAATTAAGAATACAGGAAAAGTGAAAAGTGTTATCTCGCACTGTACGGCAAAGAAACAAGTTTCTATCCAAAGAAGAGAAAAGCATAGCACAACTTTGTAAACTAATTCACATACGTGTCACCCGTTCAATTATTATAACAGGAAAACTGAAAAGTGATATAATCCTAACCCTAACCGTAACCGTAACTGTAACCCTAACCCTAACCATAACCCTAACCCTACCCTAACCCTAACCCTGACCCTGACCCTAACCCTAATCCTATCCTAACCCTAACCCTACCCTAACCCTAACCCTAACCCTAACCCTAACCCTAACCCGACCCTAACCCTAACCCTAACCCTAACCCTAACCCTAATCCTATCCTAACCCTAACCCTACCCTAACCCTAACCCTAACCCTAACCCTAACCGTAACCCTAACCCTAACCCTAACCCGACCCTAACCCTAACCCTAACCCTAACCCTAACACTAACTTTTTCCTAACAGGAACAAATTTCCAACAAATGAACATAAACGCAAAACACTACTTTGTGAACTAAATCAAATGTGTGTTGCTCGCTTAATTAGGAATATAGGAAAATTGAAAAGTGATATATCGCATTGTACATCACAAGAATAAGTTTACAACGAATGAACTGTAAAGGAAAGCACTAATTTTAAACGGAATCACATGTGTGTCACTCGCTCAATTAGGAATAGGGGAAAACTGAAAAGTGATATATCGAACTGTACAGCACAGGAACAAGTTTCCAACAAAAGAACAGGAAAGCAAAGCACTACTTTGTAAACGGAAGCACATGTGTGTCGCTCGCTCAATTAGGAATACAGGAAAACTGAAAAGTGTTATCTCGCACTGTACGGCACAGAAAAAAGAAGAGAAAAGCAAAGCACAACTTTGTAAACTAATTCACATAAGTGTCACCCGTTCAATTATTATAACAGGAAAACTGAAAAGTGATATAATCCTAACCCTAACCGTAACTGTAACCCTAACCCTAACCCTAACCCTAACCCTACCCTAACCCTAACCCTAACCCTAACCCTAACCCTAACCCTAATCCTACCCTAACCCAAACCCTAACCCTAACCCTAACTTTTTCCTAAAAGGAACAAGTTTCGAACGAAAGAACATAAACGCAAAACACTACTTTGTAAACTAAATTACATGTGTGTCGCCCGCTCAATTAGGAATACAGGAAAAGTGAAAAGTGATATTTCGCATTGTACATCAAAGGAACAAGTTTCCAACGAAAGAACATAAACGCAAAACACTACTTTGTAAACTAAATAACATGTGTGTCGCTCGCTCAATTAGGAATACAGGAAAAGTGACAAGTGATAATTCGCATTGTACATCACAGGAACAAGTTTACAACGAAAGAACAGAAACGTAAAGCACTAATTTTAAACGGAAGCACATGTGTGTGGCTCACTCAATTAGGAATACAGGAAAACGGAAAAGTGTTATCTCGCACTGTATGGCACAGAAACAAGTTTCCATCCAAAGAAGAGAAAAGCAAAGCACAACTTTGTAAACTAATTCACATACGTGTCACCCGTTCAATTATTATAACAGGAAAACTGAAAAGTGATATAATCCTAACACTAACCGTAACCGTAAACGTAACTCTAACCCTAACCATAAAGCTAACCCTAATGCTAACCGTAACCCTAACCCTAACCCTAACACATAACCCTAACGCTAACGCTAACTCTAACCCTAACCCTACCCTAACCCTAACCCTAACCCTAACCCTAACCCTACCCCCACCCTAACCCTAACCCTAACTTTATCCTAAGAAGAACAAGTTTCCAACAAAAGAACGTAAACGCAAAACACTACTTTGTAAACTAAATCACATGTGTGTCGCTCGCTTAGTTAGGAATATAGGAAAATTGAAAAGTGATATTTTGCATTGTACATCACAGGAACAAGTTTACAAGGAAAGAACAGAAACAGAAAGCACTAATTTTAAACGGAATCACATGTGTGTCACTCGCTCAATTAGGAATACAGGAAAACTGAAAAGTGTTATATCGAACTGTACAGTACAGGAACAAGTTTCCAACAAAAGAACAGGAAAGCAAAGCACTTTGTAAACGGAAGCACATGTGTGTCGCTCGCTCAATTAAGAATACAGGAAAACTGAAAAGTGTTATCTCGCACTGTACGGCAAAGAAACAAGTTTCTATCCAAAGAAGAGAAAAGCATAGCACAACTTTGTAAACTAATTCACATACGTGTCACCCGTTCAATTATTATAACAGGAAAACTTAAAAGTGATATAATCCTAACCCTAACCGTAACCGTAACTGTAACCCTAACCCTAACCATAACCCTAACCCTACCCTAACCCTAACCCTAACCCTAATCCTATCCTAACCCTAACCCTACCCTAACCCTAACCCTAACCCTAACCCTAACCCGACCCTAACCCTAACCCTAACCCTAACCCTAATCCTATCCTAACCCTAACCCTACCCTAACCCTAACCCTAACCCTAACCCTAACCGTAACCCTAACCCTAACCCTAACCCGACCCTAACCCTAACCCTAACCCTAACCCTAACCCTAACTTTTTCCTAACAGGAACAAGTTTCCAACAAATGAACATAAACACAAAACACTACTTTCTGAACTAAATCAAATGTGTGTTGCTCGCTTAATTAGGAATATAGGAAAATTGAAAAGTGATATATCGCATTGTACATCACAAGAATAAGTTTACAACGAATGAACTGTAAAGGAAAGCACTAATTTTAAACGGAATCACATGTGTGTCACTCGCTCAATTAGGAATAGGGGAAAACTGAAAAGTGATATATCGAACTGTACAGCACAGGAACAAGTTTCCAACAAAAGAACAGGAAAGCAAAGCACTACTTTGTAAACGGAAGCACATGTGTGTCGCTCGCTCAATTAGGAATACAGGAAAACTGAAAAGTGTTATCTCGCACTGTACGGCACAGAAAAAAGAAGAGAAAAGCAAAGCACAACTTTGTAAACTAATTCACATAAGTGTCACCCGTTCAATTATTATAACAGGAAAACTGAAAAGTGATATAATCCTAACCGTAACCGTAACTGTAACCCTAACCCTAACCATAACCCTAACCCTACCCTAACCCTAACCCTAACCCTAACCCTATCCCTAATCCTTCCCTAACCCAAACCCTAACCCTAACCCTAACTTTTTCCTGACAGGAACAAGTTTCGAACGAAAGAACAAAAACGCAAAGCACTACTTTGTAAACTAAATTACATGTGTGTCGCCCGCTCAATTAGGAATACAGGAAAAGTGAAAAGTGATATTTCGCATTGTACATCACAGGAAGAAGTTTCCAACGAAAGAACATAAACGCAAAACACTACTTTTTAAACTAAATCACATTTGTGTCGCTCACTCAATTAGGAATACAGGAAAACGGAAAAGTGTTATCTCGCACTGTACGGCACAGAAACAAGTTTCCATCCAAAGAAGAGAAAAGCAAAGCACAACTTTGTAAACTAATTCACATACGTGTCACCCGTTCAATTATTATAACAGGAAAACTGAAAAGTGATATAATCCTAACCCTAACCGTAACCGTAACCGTAACCCTAACCCTAACCATAACCCTAAACCTAACCTAACCCTAACCCTGACCCTAACCCTAACCCTAACCCTAACTTTTTCCTAACAGGAACAAGTTTCCAACGAAAGAACATGAATGCAAAACACTACTTTGTAAACTAAATCACATGTGTGTCGCTCGCTCAATTAGGAATATAGGAAAATTGAAAAGTGATATATCGCATTGTACATCACAGGAACAAGTTTCCAACGAAAGAACAGGAAAGCAAAGCACTACTTTGTAAACTGAAGCAAATGTGTGTCGCTCGCTCAATTAGGAATACAGGAAAACTGAAAAGTGTTATCTCGCACTGTACGGCACAGA
>NC_083353.1:38738660-38748660 GCF_030254825.1 Meriones unguiculatus | reverse complement strand
AGCTAACCCTAATGCTAACCGTAACGCTAACCCTAACCCTAGCCCATAACCGTAACCCTACCGCTAACCCTAACCATAACCCTACCCTAACCCTAACCCTAACCCTAACTCTAACGCTAACCCTAACCCTAACCCTACCCTAACCCTAACCCTAACCCTAACCCTAACACTAACCCTAACTCTAACCCTAACCCTAACCCCAACCCTAACCCTACCCTAACCCTAACCGTAACCCTAACCCTAACGCTAACCCTAACCCTACCCACACCCTAACCCTAACCCTAACCCTAACCCTAAACCTAAACCTAACCCTAACCCCACCGTAACCCTAACCCTAACCCTAACCCTAACCCTATCCCTAACCCTAACCCTAACTTTTTCCTAACAGGAACAAGTCTCCTACAAAAGAACATAAACACAAAACACTACTTTCTAAACTAAATCACATGTGTGTCGCTCACTTAATTAGGAATATAGGAAAATTGAAAAGTGATATTTCGCATTGTACATCACAGGAACAAGTTTACAAGGAAAGAACAGAAACTGAAAGCACTAATTTTAAACGGAATCACATGTGTGTCACTCGCTCAATTAGGAATACAGGAAAACTGAAAACTGTTATATCGAACTGTACAGGAGAGGAATAAGTTTCCAACAAAAGAACAAGAAAGCAAAGCACTACTTTGTAAACGGAAGCACATGTGTGTCGCTCGCTCAATTAGGAATACAGGAAAACTGAAAAGTGTTATCTCGCACTGTACAGCACAGAAAAAAAGAAGAGAAAAGCATAGCACAACTTTGTAAACTAATTCACATACGTGTCACCCGTTCAATTATTATAACAGGAAAACTGAAAAGTGATATAATCCTAACCCTAACCGTAACCGTAACCGTAACCCTAACCCTAACCATAACCCTAACCCTAACCTAACCCTAACCCTGACCCTAACCCTAACCCTAACCCTAACTTTTTCCTAACAGGAACAAGTTTCCAACGAAAGAACATGAATGCAAAACACTACTTTGTAAACTAAATCACATGTGTGTCGCTCGCTCAATTAGGAATATAGGAAAATTGAAAAGTGATATATCACATTGTACATCACAGGAACAAGTTTCCAACGAAAGAACAGGAAAGCAAAGCACTACTTTGTAAACTGAAGCAAATGTGTGTCGCTCGCTCAATTAGGAATACAGGAAAACTGAAAAGTGTTATCTCGCACTGTACGGCACAGAAAAAAAGAAGAGAAAAGCAAAGCACAACTTTGTAAACTAATTCACATACGTGTCACCCTTTCAATTATTATAAAGGAAAACTGAAAAGTGATATAATCCTAACCCTAACCGTAACCGTAATCGTAACTCTAACCCTAACCATAAACCTAACCCTAACGCTAACCGTAACCCTAACCCTAACCCTAACACATAAACCTAACCCTAACGCTAACCCTAAACCTAACCCTAACCCCACCGTAACCCTAACCCTAACCCTAACTCTAACCCTATCCCTAACCCTAACCCTAACTTTATCCTAACAGGAACAAGTTTCCAACAAAAGAACGTAAACGCAAAACACTACTTTGTAAACTAAATCACATGTGTGTCGCTCGCTTAATTAGGAATATAGGAAAATTGAAAAGTGATATTTCGCATTGTACATCACAGGAACAAGTTTATAAGGAAAGAACAGAAACGGAAAGCACTAATTTTAAACGGAATCACATGTGTGTCACTCGCTCAATTAGGAATACAGGAAAACTGAAAAGTGTTATATCGAACTGTACAGTACAGGAACAAGTTTCCAACAAAAGAACAGGAAAGCAAAGCACTTTGTAAACGGAAGCACATGTGTGTCGCTCGCTCAATTAAGAATACAGGAAAACTGAAAAGTGTTATCTCGCACTGTACGGCAAAGAAACAAGTTTCTATTCAAAGAAGAGAAAAGCATAGCACAACTTTGTAAACTAATTCACATACGTGTCACCCGTTCAATTATTATAACAGGAAAACTGAAAAGTGATATAATCCTAACCCTAACCGTAACCGTAACTGTAACCCTAACCCTAACCATAACCCTAACCCTACCCTAACCCTAACCCTAACCCTAACCCTAATCCTATCCTAACCCTAACCCTACCCTAACCCTAACCCTAACCCTAACCCTAACCCGACCCTAACCCTAACCCTAACCCTAACCCTAATCCCATCCTAACCCTAACCCTACCCTAACCCTAACCCTAATCCTAACCCTAACCGTAACCCTAACCCTAACCCTAACCCTAACCCGACCCTAACCCTAACCCTAACCCTAACCCTAACCCTAACCCTAACTTTTTCCTAACAGGAACAAGTTTCCAACAAATGAACATAAACGCAAAACACTACTTTGTGAACTAAATCAAATGTGTGTTGCTCGCTTAATTAGGAATATAGGAAAATTGAAAAGTGATATATCGCATTGTACATCACAAGAATAAGTTTACAACGAATGAACTGTAAAGGAAAGCACTAATTTTAAACGGAATCACATGTGTGTCACTCGCTCAATTAGGAATAGGGGAAAACTGAAAAGTGATATATCGAACTGTACAGCACAGGAACAAGTTTCCAACAAAAGAACAGGAAAGCAAAGCACTACTTTGTAAACGGAAGCACATGTGTGTCGCTCGCTCAATTAGGAATACAGGAAAACTGAAAAGTGTTATCTCGCACTGTACGGCACAGAAAAAAGAAGAGAAAAGCAAAGCACAACTTTGTAAACTAATTCACATAAGTGTCACCCGTTCAATTATTATAACAGGAAAACTGAAAAGTGATATAATCCTAACCCTAACCGTAACTGTAACCCTAACCCTAACCATAACCCTAACCCTACCCTAACCCTAACCCTAACCCTAACCCTAACCCTAACCCTAATCCTACCCTAACCCAAACCCTAACCCTAACCCTAACTTTTTCCTAACAGGAACAAGTTTCGAACGAAAGAACATAAACGCAAAACACTACTTTGTAAACTAAATTACATGTGTGTCGCCCGCTCAATTAGGAATACAGGAAAAGTGACAAGTGATAATTCGCATTGTACATCACAGGAACAAGTTTACAACGAAAGAACAGAAACGTAAAGCACTAATTTTAAACGGAATCACATGTGTGCCGCTCGCTCAATTAGGAATACAGGAAAACGGAAAAGTGTTATCTCGCACTGTACGGCACAGAAACAAGTTTCCATCCAAAGAAGAGAAAAGCAAAGCACAACTTTGTAAACTAATTCACATACGTGTCACCCGTTCAATTATTATAACAGGAAAACTGAAAAGTGATATAATCCTAACACTAACCGTAACCGTAAACGTAACTCTAACCCTAACCATAAAGCTAACCCTAATGCTAACCGTAACGCTAACCCTAACCCTAGCCCATAACCGTAACCCTACCGCTAACCCTAACCATAACCCTACCCTAACCCTAACCCTAACCCTAACCCTAACCCTAACCCCAACCCTAACCCTACCCTAACCCTAACCGTAACCCTAACCCTAACGCTAACCCTAACCCTACCCACACCCTAACCCTAACCCTAACCCTAACCCTAAACCTAAACCTAACCCTAAACCCACCGTAACCCTAACCCTAACCCTAACCCTAACCCTAACCCTATCCCTAACCCTAACCCTAACTTTTTCCTAACAGGAACAAGTCTCCTACAAAAGAACATAAACACAAAACACTACTTTCTAAACTAAATCACATGTGTGTCGCTCACTTAATTAGGAATATAGGAAAATTGAAAAGTGATATTTCGCATTGTACATCACAGGAACAAGTTTACAAGGAAAGAACAGAAACGGAAAGCACTAATTTTAAACGGAATCACATGTGTGTCACTCGCTCAATTAGGAATACAGGAAAACTGAAAAGTGTTATATCGAACTGTACAGGAGAGGAACAAGTTTCCAACAAAAGAACAGGAAAGCAAAGCACTACTTTGTAAACGGAAGCACATGTGTGTCGCTCGCTCAATTAGGAATACAGGAAAACTGAAAAGTGTTATCTCGCACTGTACAGCACAGAAAAAAAGAAGAGAAAAGCATAGCACAACTTTGTAAACTAATTCACATACGTGTCACCCGTTCAATTATTATAACAGGAAAACTGAAAAGTGATATAATCCTAACCCTAACCGTAACCGTAACCGTAACCCTAACCCTAACCATAACCCTAACCCTAACCTAACCCTAACCCTGACCCTAACCCTAACCCTAACCCTAACTTTTTCCTAACAGGAACAAGTTTCCAACGAAAGAACATGAATGCAAAACACTACTTTGTAAACTAAATCACATGTGTGTCGCTCGCTCAATTAGGAATATAGGAAAATTGAAAAGTGATATATCGCATTGTACATCACAGGAACAAGTTTCCAACGAAAGAACAGGAAAGCAAAGCACTACTTTGTAAACTGAAGCAAATGTGTGTCGCTCGCTCAATTAGGAATACAGGAAAACTGAAAAGTGTTATCTCGCACTGTACGGCACAGAAAAAAAGAAGAGAAAAGCAAAGCACAACTTTGTAAACTAATTCACATACGTGTCACCCATTCAATTATTATAAAGGAAAACTGAAAAGTGATATAATCCTAACCCTAACCGTAACCGTAATCGTAACTCTAACCCTAACCATAAACCTAACCCTAACGCTAACCGTAACCCTAAACCTAACCCTAACACATAACCCTAACCCTAACGCTAACTCTAACCCTAACCCTACCCTAACCCTAACCCTAACCCTAACCCTACCCCCACCCTAACCCTAACCCTAACTTTATCCTAACAGGAACAAGTTTCCAACAAAAGAACGTAAACGCAAAACACTACTTTGTAAACTAAATCACATGTGTGTCGCTCGCTTAATTAGGAATATAGGAAAATTGAAAAGTGATATTTCGCATTGTACATCACAGGAACAAGTTTACAAGGAAAGAACAGAAACAGAAAGCACTAATTTTAAACAGAATCACATGTGTGTCACTCGCTCAATTAGGAATACGGGAAAACTGAAAAGTGTTATATCGAACAGTACAGTACAGGAACAAGTTTCCAACAAAAGAACAGGAAAGCAAAGCACTTTGTAAACGGAAGCACATGTGTATCGCTCGCTCAATTAAGAATACAGGAAAACTGAAAAGTGTTATCTCGCACTGTACGGCACAGAAACAAGTTTCCATCCAAAGAAGAGAAAAGCAAAGCACAACTTTGTAAACTAATTCACATACGTGTCACCCGTTCAATTATTATAACAGGAAAACTGAAAAGTGATATAATCCTAACCCTAACCGTAACCGTAATCGTAACTCTAACCCTAACCATAAACCTAACCCTAACGCTAACCGTAACCCTAACCCTAACCCTAACACATAAACCTAACCCTAACGCTAACCCTAAACCTAACCCTAACCCCACCGTAACCCTAACCCTAACCCTAACTCTAACCCTATCCCTAACCCTAACCCTAACTTTATCCTAACAGGAACAAGTTTCCAACAAAAGAACGTAAACGCAAAACACTACTTTGTAAACTAAATCACATGTGTGTCGCTCGCTTAATTAGGAATATAGGAAAATTGAAAAGTGATATTTCGCATTGTACATCACAGGAACAAGTTTATAAGGAAAGAACAGAAACGGAAAGCACTAATTTTAAACGGAATCACATGTGTGTCACTCGCTCAATTAGGAATACAGGAAAACTGAAAAGTGTTATATCGAACTGTACAGTACAGGAACAAGTTTCCAACAAAAGAACAGGAAAGCAAAGCACTTTGTAAACGGAAGCACATGTGTGTCGCTCGCTCAATTAAGAATACAGGAAAACTGAAAAGTGTTATCTCGCACTGTACGGCAAAGAAACAAGTTTCTATTCAAAGAAGAGAAAAGCATAGCACAACTTTGTAAACTAATTCACATACGTGTCACCCGTTCAATTATTATAACAGGAAAACTGAAAAGTGATATAATCCTAACCCTAACCTTAACCGTAACTGTAACCCTAACCCTAACCATAACCCTAACCCTACCCTAACCCTAACCCTAACCCTAACCCTAATCCTATCCTAACCCTAACCCTACCCTAACCCTAACCCTAACCCTAACCCTAACCCTAACCCGACCCTAACCCTAACCCTAACCCTAACCCTAATCCCATCCTAACCCTAACCCTACCCTAACCCTAACCCTAATCCTAACCCTAACCGTAACCCTAACCCTAACCCTAACCCTAACCCGACCCTAACCCTAACCCTAACCCTAACCCGAACCCTAACCCTAACTTTTTCCTAACAGGAACAAGTTTCCAACAAATGAACATAAACGCAAAACACTACTTTGTGAACTAAATCAAATGTGTGTTGCTCGCTTAATTAGGAATATAGGAAAATTGAAAAGTGATATATCGCATTGTACATCACAAGAATAAATTTACAACGAATGAACTGTAAAGGAAAGCACTAATTTTAAACGGAATCACATGTGTGTCACTCGCTCAATTAGGAATAGGGGAAAACTGAAAAGTGATATATCGAACTGTACAGCACAGGAACAAGTTTCCAACAAAAGAACAGGAAAGCAAAGCACTACTCTGTAAACGGAAGCACATGTGTGTCGCTCGCTCAATTAGGAATACAGGAAAACTGAAAAGTGTTATCTCGCACTGTACGGCACAGAAAAAAGAAGAGAAAAGCAAAGCACAACTTTGTAAACTAATTCACATAAGTGTCACCCGTTCAATTATTATAACAGGAAAACTGAAAAGTGATATAATCCTAACCCTAACCGTAACTGTAACCCTAACCCTAACCATAACCCTAACCCTACCCTAACCCTAACCCTAACCCTAACCCTAACCCTAACCCTAATCCTACCCTAACCCAAACCCTAACCCTAACCCTAACTTTTTCCTAACAGGAACAAGTTTCGAACGAAAGAACATAAACGCAAAACACTACTTTGTAAACTAAATTACATGTGTGTCGCCCGCTCAATTAGGAATACAGGAAAAGTGACAAGTGATAATTCGCATTGTACATCACAGGAACAAGTTTACAACGAAAGAACAGAAACGTAAAGCACTAATTTTAAACGGAATCACATGTGTGCCGCTCGCTCAATTAGGAATACAGGAAAACGGAAAAGTGTTATCTCGCACTGTACGGCACAGAAACAAGTTTCCATCCAAAGAAGAGAAAAGCAAAGCACAACTTTGTAAACTAATTCACATACGTGTCACCCGTTCAATTATTATAACAGGAAAACTGAAAAGTGATATAATCCTAACACTAACCGTAACCGTAAACGTAACTCTAACCCTAACCATAAAGCTAACCCTAATGCTAACCGTAACGCTAACCCTAACCCTAGCCCATAACCGTAACCCTACCGCTAACCCTAACCATAACCCTACCCTAACCCTAACCCTAACCCTAACCCTAACTCTAACCCTAACCCTAACCCCAACCCTAACCCTACCCTAACCCTAACCGTAACCCTAACCCTAACGCTAACCCTAACCCTACCCACACCCTAACCCTAACCCTAACCCTAACCCTAAACCTAAACCTAACCCTAAACCCACCGTAACCCTAACCCTAACCCTAACCCTAACCCTAACCCTATCCCTAACCCTAACCCTAACTTTTTCCTAACAGGAACAAGTCTCCTACAAAAGAACATAAACACAAAACACTACTTTCTAAACTAAATCACATGTGTGTCGCTCACTTAATTAGGAATATAGGAAAATTGAAAAGTGATATTTCGCATTGTACATCACAGGAACAAGTTTACAAGGAAAGAACAGAAACGGAAAGCACTAATTTTAAACGGAATCACATGTGTGTCACTCGCTCAATTAGGAATACAGGAAAACTGAAAAGTGTTATATCGAACTGTACAGGAGAGGAACAAGTTTCCAACAAAAGAACAGGAAAGCAAAGCACTACTTTGTAAACGGAAGCACATGTGTGTCGCTCGCTCAATTAGGAATACAGGAAAACTGAAAAGTGTTATCTCGCACTGTACAGCACAGAAAAAAAGAAGAGAAAAGCATAGCACAACTTTGTAAACTAATTCACATACGTGTCACCCGTTCAATTATTATAACAGGAAAACTGAAAAGTGATATAATCCTAACCCTAACCGTAACCGTAACCGTAACCCTAACCCTAACCATAACCCTAACCCTAACCTAACCCTAACCCTGACCCTAACCCTAACCCTAACCCTAACTTTTTCCTAACAGGAACAAGTTTCCAACGAAAGAACATGAATGCAAAACAATACTTTGTAAACTAAATCACATGTGTGTCGCTCGCTCAATTAGGAATATAGGAAAATTGAAAAGTGATATATCGCATTGTACATCACAGGAACAAGTTTCCAACGAAAGAACAGGAAAGCAAAGCACTACTTTGTAAACTGAAGCAAATGTGTGTCGCTCGCTCAATTAGGAATACAGGAAAACTGAAAAGTGTTATCTCGCACTGTACGGCACAGAAAAAAAGAAGAGAAAAGCAAAGCACAACTTTGTAAACTAATTCACATACGTGTCACCCATTCAATTATTATAAAGGAAAACTGAAAAGTGATATAATCCTAACCCTAACCGTAACCGTAATCGTAACTCTAACCCTAACCATAAACCTAACCCTAACGCTAACCGTAACCCTAAACCTAACCCTAACACATAACCCTAACCCTAACGCTAACTCTAACCCTAACCCTACCCTAACCCTAACCCTAACCCTAACCCTACCCCCACCCTAACCCTAACCCTAACTTTATCCTAACAGGAACAAGTTTCCAACAAAAGAACGTAAACGCAAAACACTACTTTGTAAACTAAATCACATGTGTGTCGCTCGCTTAATTAGGAATATAGGAAAATTGAAAAGTGATATTTCGCATTGTACATCACAGGAACAAGTTTACAAGGAAAGAACAGAAACGGAAAGCACTAATTTTAAACAGAATCACATGTGTGTCACTCGCTCAATTAGGAATACGGGAAAACTGAAAAGTGTTATATCGAACAGTACAGTACAGGAACAAGTTTCCAACAAAAGAACAGGAAAGCAAAGCACTTTGTAAACGGAAGCACATGTGTATCGCTCGCTCAATTAAGAATACAGGAAAACTGAAAAGTGTTATCTCGCACTGTACGGCACAGAAACAAGTTTCCATCCAAAGAAGAGAAAAGCAAAGCACAACGTTGTAAACTAATTCACATACGTGTCACCCGTTCAATTATTATAACAGGAAAACTGAAAAGTGATATAATCCTAACCCTAACCGTAACCGTAATCGTAACTCTAACCCTAACCATAAACCTAACCCTAACGCTAACCGTAACCCTAACCCTAACCCTAACACATAAACCTAACCCTAACGCTAACCCTAAACCTAACCCTAACCCCACCGTAACCCTAACCCTAACCCTAACTCTAACCCTATCCTTAACCCTAACCCTAACTTTATCCTAACAGGAACAAGTTTCCAACAAAAGAACGTAAACGCAAAACACTACTTTGTAAACTAAATCACATGTGTGTCGCTCGCTTAATTAGGAATATAGGAAAATTGAAAAGTGATATTTCGCATTGTACATCACAGGAACAAGTTTATAAGGAAAGAACAGAAACGGAAAGCACTAATTTTAAACGGAATCACATGTGTGTCACTCGCTCAATTAGGAATACAGGAAAACTGAAAAGTGTTATATCGAACTGTACAGTACAGGAACAAGTTTCCAACAAAAGAACAGGAAAGCAAAGCACTTTGTAAACGGAAGCACATGTGTGTCGCTCGCTCAATTAAGAATACAGGAAAACTGAAAAGTGTTATCTCGCACTGTACGGCAAAGAAACAAGTTTCTATTCAAAGAAGAGAAAAGCATAGCACAACTTTGTAAACTAATTCACATACGTGTCACCCGTTCAATTATTATA